>NW_025981134.1:0-5437 GCF_021869965.1 Rhincodon typus | reverse complement strand
TGAACGTCCAGTAATGCATCCCAACATACATCCCAGTGGAAACTGAAAGAACCGCGGATGCTGTAAATCAGGAACAAAAACAGAAGTTGCTGGGAAAGCTCAGAAGGTCTGGCAGCCTCTGTGAAGACAAAATCAGAGTTAACGTTTTGGGTCCAGTGACCCTTCCTCAGAACATACATCCCAATGGGACCACTATAACTTTCCTTGGTAAACAGTCACAGAGAAGCCTGCTATTAGCTCCTAGTAGTGTCTTTCCAAACCAATCCCCAAGCCTTTCCAAACTGAAGCTTCTGGTGTTGCCTTTCGATTTCTTTGTGAGGCGATAGTTTCCGGGTCTAACCTGATCGACTGGGCCAGTGGGTCATGGCTTCAAAACCATTTTCAGTTTTCCAGGAGGGTTTATCGCCCACTCCAGTTCACAGGGCCACATGCTCAACCTGAGGACAGGATTCTCCCTGACCATGAACACCTGCAGGCTGCCAACAACACTCATCCATTCCCAAACACCCTCCATTGGACCCACTCAGGGAGGTCAGGCCACATCATATGGCAGCCCATTGTGGATGAGACCAAAGCTGCTAATTCTAGCACTAGTGCCTGACCTGAGTCAGTGAGATCCTCACTCCTGAGGCAGACAGTTGAGAGCTCCAGTCCTGCTCGAGAGGCTCAAAGGTGTAATCAAGGCTGACACTCCAACACATTTTCTGAAGAAGGGTCTAGGCCCGAAACGTCAGCTTTCCTGCTCCTCTGATGCTGCTTGGCCTGCTGTGTTCATCCAGCTCTGCACCTTGTTATCTCTTACTCCACCACAGCACCTGGTTGAGTTGACTGTATTGGAGGCAGCACTGTGTTTGATGAACAGTAAACTGAATCTCCTGAGATAGTAAGAACTGCCAATGCTGGACTCAGAGATAACACAGTGTGGAGCTGGATGAACACAGCAGGCCAGACAGCATCAGAGGAGCAGGAAAGCTGACGTTTCAGGTCGGGACCCTTCTTCAGAAAAAAGATCCTGAGGCACTACTTCAAAGAAAACTGGGGCGTTCTCTCGATGTTCTGGACAATAGCGGAAATAGTTTGGAATGTCCCCAGATGATCAAAGGCCTACAGGCCTGAACTACCCACAAACATGCCCACCTCACTCAGATTTCAAAGGAAGATCAGCCATGATCTTATCGATAGCCGAGCAGGCTGGTGGGGCCGAATGGCCTACTCCTGCTCCTATTACGACCGCCTAGTTTGAAATGGGGTCACAGCCAAACAACATTCCTTCAGACCCCAACAGGCCTGAACTGGCCAGAGAAATCCAAGTTCTTTCCGTTTGACAGCTGCCTGCCTCAAATGGCTTAAAATATTTAATGTTGCATATTCAAAGCTCACATTGCTGGGGAATAATTTACCAGCACACAAATAATTGATAGGTTGTGATTGAACAAGAGCATTTTCACTTGTGTCAGTGTCAACCAGTGTGATCTCACTTTGTTAATGTAATGTGCCTTTGAATATTCACTGTGGGATGTCACTCTGGTGCAGAGCTTCCTTAGCAGTCAACACTTTCATACGTGCCTGAGTCAAACTTTTCTTTGCATTAAATGGCTGGGGGAAGGGACATTACAGATAGTACTTACAGTCGCACCCTTCCCATGAGCTATAAAGACAGGACCGAAGCCTGTTCAATTATACTGCCACTAATGTGCCTGGTGATTTATTATCTCCAGGTCTGGGCATGTACAGTCCAGTCAGATTCACACTCGGAATGATCCTGGTCCGGTCAGAGCTCGGAATTATCCCGGTCCAGTCAGATTCAAACTCGGAATGATCCTGGTCCGGCCAGAGCTCGGAATTATCCCGGTCCAGTCAGATTCAAACTCGGAATTATCCCGGTCCAGTCAGATTCACGCTCAGAATTATCCCGGTCCAGTCAGATTCAAACTCGGAATTATCCCGGTCCAGTCAGATTCACGCTCGGAATTATCCCAGGCCAATCAGATTCACGCTCAGAATTATCCCAGTCCAATCAGATTCACACTCAGAATGATCCTGGTCCAGTCAGATTCATACTGAGGTTGTTTTCCGATCTAGTTACAGCATTATTTCTGTTGTCGCTCCTGTGGTTTTACCAGGTGTTTGCTAAAACCCATTTCCACTGCCATATTACATTTCTCAGTGACTGTCTCCAGCTCAGACTCACCCCATGTGGATTCCAGTTCAAGTTTTATCCTTCGTGTTTTGATTCCACCCAGGATCACAGCTATCTCCGTGACATACAACCCTCCTCAGACAGCTGCTCTCGCCACATCCTGAGATCCACACTCAGTCCCAGGAGGCATCATATGCACACTCTCGACCTCTCTCTCCAGCAGCATTGCCTCCCATTGGCTCAGAGCTGCACTGCTCCCTAGTTCACTTCATCCTTTGGTTCTTTCCAGATTCTAGTAAGAATGTAATGGTGACAACAAGGTGCAGGGCTGGATGAACACAGCAGGCCAAGCAGCATCATAGGAGCAGAGAGGCTGACGTTTCGGGCCTAGACCCTTCATCAGAAAAGGGGGAGGGGAAGGGGGTTTTGAAATAAATAGGGAGAGAGTGGGAGGCGGATAGAAGAGGGATAGAGGAGAGGATAGGTGGAGAGGAAACAAACAGGTCGAAGAGGCGGGGATGGGGCCAGGAAAGGTGAGTGTAGGTAGGGAGTTAGGAAGGGGATAGGTCAGTCCAGGGAGGACGGACAGGTCAAGGGGGCGGGATGAGGTTGGTCGGTAGGAGATGGAGGTGCGGCTTGAGGTGGGAGGAGGGGATAGGTGGGAGGAAGAACAGGTTAGGGAGGCAGGGACGAGCTGGACTGGTTTTGGGATGCGGTGGGGGGAGGGGAGATTTTGAAACTTGTGAAATCCACATTGATACCATTGGGCTGCAGGGTTCCCAAGCGGAATATGAGTTGCTGTTCCTGCAACCTTCGGGTGGCATCGTTGTGGCACTGCAGGAGGCCCAGGATGGACATGTCGTCTGAGGAATGGGAGGGGGAGTTGAAATGGTTCGCGACTGGGAGGTGCAGTTGTTTGTTGCGAACCGAGCGTAAGTGTTCTGCAAAGCGGTCCCCGAGTCTCCGCTTGGTTTCCCCGATGTAGAGGAAGCCACACCGGGTACAGCGGATGCAGTATACCACATTGGCAGATGTGCAGGTGAACATCTGCTTGATGTGGAAAGTCTTCTTGGGGCCTGGGATGGGGGTGAGGGAGGAGGTATGGGGGCAGGTGTAGCACTTCCTGCGGTTGCAGGGAAAAGTGCCGGGTGTGGTGGAGCTGGAGGGGAGTGTGGAGCGGACAAGGGAGTCACGGAGAGAGTTGTCCCTCCGGAAAGCAGATAAAGGTGGGGAGGGAAAGATGTCTTTGGTGGTGGGGTCGGATTGCAGATGGCGGAAGTGTCGGAGGATGATGCGTTGGATCCGGAGGTTGGTGGGGTGGTACGTGAGGACGAGGGGGATTCTTTTTTGGTTTTTATTGCGTGGACGGGGTGTGAGGGATGAGGTGCGGGAGATGTGGGAGACACGGTTGAGGGCGTTCTCGACCACCGAGGAGGGGAAGTTACGGTCCTTGAAAAACGAGGACAACTGAGATGTACGGGAGTGGAATGCCTCATCCTGGGAGCAGATGCGGCGGAGGCGAAGGAATTGGGAATAGGGGATAGCATTTTTGCAGGAAGGTGGGTGGGAGGAGGAGTATTCTAGGTAGCTGTGGGAGTCGGTGGGCTTGAAATGAATATCGGTTTCGAGGTGGTTGCCCGATATGGAGACAGAGAGGTCCAGGAAGGGGAGAGAGGTGTTAGAGATGGTCCAGGTAAATTTAAGGTTGGGGTGGAAGGTGTTAGTGAAGTGTATGAACTGTTCGAGCTCCTCGTGGGAGCACGAGGCGGCACCGATACAGTCATCAATGTAACGGAGGAAGAGGTGGGGTTTAGGGCCGGTGTAGGTACGGAAGAGGGATTGTTCCACGTAACCTACAAAGAGGCAGGCGTAGCTTGGGCCCATGCGGGTACCCATGGCTACCCCCTTTGTCTGTAGGAAGTGGGAGGAATTGAAAGAGAAGTTGTTGAGTGTGAGGACGAGTTCGGCTAAGCGGATGAGGGTGTCAGTGGAGGGGGACTGGTCGGGCCTGCGGGACAGGAAGAAGCGGAGGGCCTTAAGGCCATCTGCATGGGGAATGCAGGTGTAGAGGGACTGGACGTCCATGGTAAAGATGAGGTGTTGGGGACCGGGGAATTGGAAGTTCTGGAGGAGGTGGAGGGCGTGGGTGGTGTCACGGACATAGGTAGGGAGTTCCTGGACCAAGGGGGAGAAAATGGAGTCGAGATAGTTGGAGATCAGTTCGGTGGGGCAGGAGCAGGCGGAGACAATGGGTCGACCAGGGCATTCAGGTTTGTGGATTTTGGGAAGGAGATAGAAGCGGGCAGTGCGAGGTTGGGGAACGATGAGGTTGGAGGCCGTGGGTGGGAGGTCACCTGAGGTGATGAGGTTGTGGATGGTTTGCGAGATGATGGTTTGGTGCTCAGGGGTGGGGTCATGATCAAGGGGGCGGTAGGAGGAGGTGTCGGAGAGTTGGCGTCCGGCCTCGGCGATGTAGAGGTCAGTGCGCCATACTACAACTGCACCTCCCTTGTCCGCGGGTTTTATGGTGAGGTTGGGATTGGAGCGGAGGGAGCGGAGGGCTGCACGTTCTGCGGGGGAGAGGTTGGAGTGGGTGAGAGGGGTGGAGAGGTTGAGGCGATTGATGTCTTGACGGCAGTTGGAGATGAAGAGGTCGAGGGAGGGTAGGAGGCCTTGGGGTGGTGTCCAGGAGGAGGGGGTGTGTTGGAAGCGGGAGAAGGGGTCAGTAGAGGGAGGGTTAGGTTCACGGTTAAAGAAGTAAGCGTGGAGGCGGAGGCGGCGGAAAAACTGCTCTATGTCCAAGCGTGAGCGGTATTCGTTGATCTGTGGGTGGAGGGGGACAAAGGTGAGCCCTTTACTGAGGACTGACCGTTCGTCCTCAGTAAGGGGTAGGTCTGGGGGGATGGTGAAGACTCGGCAGGGCTGGGTGCTGCTGTCTCCTCTGGAGCTGCTGGCTGTGGAGGTGGTGGGCGGAGCTACGTCGGCGTCGGCTGTGGGCGGAGCCCATAGGCTGGGACTTTTTTCACTGGAGAGTAGAGGACTGGAGGTTTATAAAATCATGAGGAGTATATATAAATAAGATGAATGGCATGTGCCTTTTCCCTGTGGTGGGGAGTACAAGGTTAGGGAGCATATTTTTAAGGTGAGTGGAGAAAGATCTAAAAAATACATGCAGGGCAATTTTTTTACACAGAGAACAGTTCATGTGGGGAATGACGTTCTAGAGGAAATGATGGATAAGTACATGAATAAGAAATGTTTAGGGGGATATGGGCCAAGGACAGGTGTTTTTTTTTT
>NW_025981133.1:0-5437 GCF_021869965.1 Rhincodon typus | reverse complement strand
CCCATTCTCAATTGTTCACAGTTGCTGTTATCATCTGTTCAGCATTTTTTTCTTCTGTGGCTTACTATCTGCAATCCTTTTGTCTACTTCCTTTTTTTTTCTCTTTCTCTGGGTACCATCTCCATCTATTAATCTCATTCCTTTCACTATCCCCTCCACTCCCCAAAACCCCCAACAAACCTCACCATTTGTTAGCAGCATAAATATCACCATTTCCCAGCTGTTTTCAGTTTTGATAAAGGGTCACTGGACTCAAAACATCAATTCTTTCTTCTCTCCACACTTGATGGCACACCTGCTGAGTTTCTCCAGCACTTTCTGTTTTTGTTTCCGCATCCACAGTTCTTTATTGTATTAAAGGGTGACAAGCAATTTTCCCTAAAAAATATTCTTTTGGTGCCAGCTTATTCAATATAAAATACTTTTAAATTCCTTTGCATGACTACATGATATCTTACAGGTTGTTGTGAACCCACTCACTCATGCAATAGCCAAGCAGCAACATGATGCTGGGTGAGAGGACTTGCTAAAAGTTAGCATACAGGCAGCACTGTCTGGCTGAAGTCTGGTTTGCAGAAGGTATCGCCATCCAGTAGAGCTTTGAAAAAGTCAAGTCTGCAGATACCAATGTATAATGTCCCAAATCTGCAAGTGCAGCATCCTGTTGTTTTAATCTGTCCTATTGTCCTTGCCATAATTTCTAATTCTGGTAAATGATTCCAACCATTTAATATCGTTTAAGTGAAAAGAATACTTAAAATATAATGGTTTTTGCAATTTTAATTGATCTTCCACGGTTCAATTGACCTGAGTTAAGCTAAAGTAGCACTCGAGGTTTAATTTATAATTCAGATGATTTTTTTTTGTACATTTCTGTTGATGGCTACCAGGAAGGAATTGGTACCTTTGGGGAAGGAGAGAAAATCAGAAAACCCAAAAGTGAGATGGAAATCTAACTAACTTCATTCCATCACATAATGTAGGGAGTTATTGATTTAGTGGTCCAATTTCTGCAACTTTCTCATCCCTACCTTCCGAAAGCTCTATATTCCTCTAATTTTGTTTTCTTAGACCTCCCTCATTTCAACTGTTCCACCATTGGTGGCTATATTTTCAGACATCAAGGTCCTAAGCTTCAGAATTCCCTCTCCCAACCTTCAATCTTTCCTCCTTTAAGATAAGCCTTGAAATCTACCTTTAGTTCAAGCCTAGTGGGTGACGGGCAGATGACCCATAATATTCCAGCAAATGTAGGAAGGCAATGGGCATGGTGTCTCCAGTCATCCCACACATTTCCACCACAGCCACCATCTACTCTGGGAACAGGATATGGCAAGAATTAAAGGGGACCTGATGTGAAGGGAGCAGAAATAAAGCTGGCAAAGTGGAGCTGGGTCCATCAGGAACTGATACTGGACATCTGAAATAAATGCAGAATACTAGAAAAATTCATCAGGTTTGAAGCATCTGTGGAGAAAGAAACTAAAATCAATCAGGTCAATGACCTTTTGTCAGAACTGGAAGCTGTCAAGAGTTGAGAGGAGTATAAACAAATGTGAAATGAGTTTGTACTCATAATGTACAAAGACTGAGATTTGTTAGGGAGAGTCGGAGGCAAATTCCAGTGGAAGTATCAAACAATTAAGAGGAATGGACACATTTGGGACTTGATTTGATTTGGTTTATTATTGCCGTATGTATGTAGGTATGGTAAGAAGTTTTGTTTTCCATGCAGAACAGACAGATCATAGCGTACAAAGATCACAGGATGATAGAACACAGTGAGGAATACAAAGTTACAGCTGCAAAGTTTCAGAGGTCTATTCATAAGTCATTAATAGCGGCGAAGAATCTGTTCTTGAACTTGTCGGTATGTGTTGAAGCTTTTGTATTTTCTACCTGACAGAAGAGGTTGGAAGAGATTATAACCAGGGTGGGAGGGGACTTTGATGATATTGGCTGCCTTTTCAAGGCAGTGAGAAGTGTAGGTGGTGTCAGTAGATTGAGGGTTAGCTTGCGTGATGGTCTGGGCTGTGTTCACAACTCTCTCTAGTTTCTTACGGTCCTGGACAGAGCAGTTGCCATACCAAGCCATGACACATCCAGATAGAATGCTTTCTATGGGCATCTATAAAAGTTGTTGAGAGTCATTATAGACATGCCAAATTTCCTTAGCCTCCTGAGAAGGAGAGGCATTGTTGTGCTATCTTGACCAACGCATCAATGCAAGTGGTCCAGGACGATTGTTGGTGATCGTCACTCCTAGGAACTTGATACCCATCTCCATCTCAACTCCATTGATGTAGATAGGAGCATGTCCTCCTCCTTGCTTCCTGAAGTTGATGATCAGGTCTTTAGTTTTGCTGACGTTGAGGGATAGATTGTTATCTTTACACAATGACACTATGCATTCTATCTCCTTCTTGTATTCTGTCTCATCATTGTACGTTATCCGGCTGACAACGGTGGTATCATCAGCAAACTTGTAAATGGAGTTTGGGTGAAATTTGGCCACACAGTCATGAGTGCACAGGCAGTATAGTAAGGGGTTGATTATGCAGTCATGCGGGGTGCCGGTATTAAGAACATAAGAAATAGGAGCAGGGGTAGGCCATCTGGCCCCTTGAGCCTCTCCGCCATTCAATAAGATCATGGCTGATCTTTTCGTGGACTAAGCTCCGCTTACTCGCTCACTAACCATAACCCTTAATTCCTTTACTGTGCAAAAATCTATCTTTGCCTTAAAAATACTCAACAAGGTATCTTTAGTTGCTTCACTGGGCAGGGAATTCCACAGATTCACAACCCTTTGGGTGAAGAAGTTCCTCCTCAACTTAATCCTAAATCTGCTAAATCTAAATCTATTCCCCCTTATTTTGAGGCTTAGTTGCCCTCTTAGTTCTAGTTTCACCCACCAGTAGAAACAACCTCCCTGCTCTTATCTATTGCCTTCATAATTTTATAAGTTCAATAAGATCCCCTCTCATTCTTCTAAATTTCAATGATTATAGTCCCAGTTTACTCAATCTCTCCTCATAAGCCAATCCTCTCAACTCCAGAATCAACCTAGTGAAGCTCCTCTGTACCCCCTCCACTGCCAGTGCATCCTTTCTCAAGTAAGGAGACCAAAACTGTACACAGTACTCTAGGTGTGGCCTCACCACCACCCTATACAGCTGCAGCATAACCTCCCTGTTTTTAAATCCATCCCTCTAGCAATGAAGGACAATATTCCATTTGCCTTCTTAATTACCTGCTGCACCTGCAAACCTGTTTTGTGATTAATGCATCAGGATACCCAGGTCCCTCTGCACGGCAGCATGCTGCAATTTTTCACTATTTATGTTATAGTCCATTTTGCTGTTATTCCTACCAAAATGGATGACTTCACATTTACCAACATTATACTCCATCTTCCACACACTTAACCTATCTATATCCATCTGCAGATTTTTGGTGTCCTCTGCACACTTTACACTACCACTCTTCTTAGTGTCATCTGCAAACTTTGATACACTACAGTTGATCCTCAACTTCAATCATCTATGGAAATTGTTGATAATTATGGGCCTGACACATCCCTGAGGCACACCACTAGCCACTGATCGCCAAGCAGAAAACAACTTATTTATCCCCACTCTTGCTTCCTGTTAGTTAACCAATCTCCTAACCATGCTAATACATTACTTGTAACACCATGCACCTTTATCTTGTGCAGCAATCTTTTGTGAGGCACCTTGTTGAATGCCCTCTGGAAATCCAGATACACCATTGTCCACCACGCTTGTAATGTCCTCAAAGAATTCCAGTAAATTAGTTAAATATGTCTTACCATTCATGAACCCATGCTGCTTCTGTCCAACAGGACAATTTCTATCTAGGTGTCTTGCTGGTTCTTCATTGGTGATAGATTCAAGCATTTGCCCTACTACAGAAGTTTAGCTAATGGACCTATAGTTACCTACCTTTGGTCTACCTCCTTTTTTTAAACAATGGCACCACATTTGCTGCTTTCCAATCTGCTAGAACAGCCCCAGAAGTCCACCGAATTCTGGTAAATTACCATGAGCCCATTTGCTATTACCCCTGCCATCTCTTTTAGTAATCTGGGATGCATTCCATCAAGGCCAGGAGACTCATTTACCTTCAGCCCCATTAGCTTGCTGAACACTTCCTCTTCAGTAATAATTACCGTTTCTAGGTCCTCACCTGCCATAGCGTCCTTGTCATCAATTATTGGCACGGTATTTGTGTCTTCCACTGTGAAGACCGACACAAAATATCTGCTAAATGCCTCAGCTATTTTCTGTGGGAACAGCTGCATCCGAGGCTGTCGGGACAGGTGACACCATTTCGCTGTGCCAAAATGCATTGAGCGCATCAGGGAGGGATGTAATTTTGTCCACTATTCTGCTCTGCTTCACCTTGTAGCCCGTTATGTCATGTAGGCCTTGCCACAGATGGCGGGTGTCCACCCATGGTAGAGTAGCTGTCATGAATTACTGCTTCACATTTGATAAAACCAGTAAAATCAACAGTAGAGATAGAACAGTAGTCAAGATTGTTCACTCAGATTTGCTGACTAATGGAAATTCATCTGGAGCAATTGTAACTTGCATAATAGAAAGAGTCGTGCAATTTGTTTCACTTGCTTCCATATAATTCCCAGGGACAAATACTGGGTGCATCGTGTATAATACTCCGTATTATGGTGTGGCACATTGATCCCATGCAGTCCCATTCCATTATGAGGGGTTTATCCCAGGTCACTAAATTCAGGAGACAAGAAGAGGATGTTGATGGTGAAGTAACTCCACAGAGGCCAGTATCCCATCACCAAGTCATCCTTTAGTTACAAGTGGAGAGTCTTCGATGCTGATCCGACTTCCTCAGATCTAGCTCCCAGAGAACACAGAACCTTGGACACTCATGCTTATATCTGTCAGCCAGGGGTCCTTGATTGGAACCAGATTAACAGCCCCAATCACAGAACTCATATTCTATGAGGTCCACCTGGCTGACCTTGTTAAAACCACTACATCCCACGTGGTCCACGTGCTTGTTCAGGACCATTGCATTCATCCAAGTTTTATACATCACTGGACTTGACCTCATGTTGACCATGCCTCTTACCCATGCAGGGCCATTCTTGTGGCTCCTGGACCAAACTTTATCCCCTGAAGTATACTGTCTCTCCCACTGAGCGGTGTCTTGTATCCGACACTGGCATTCCTGATGCTGTTTCACTCTGCCCACTAGGTCCAAGAGGATCAGATATAAACTGACGCGGAGTCTTTTCCCCAATAGCAACTCTGTTGGCAACAAGGTGCAGGGCTGGATGAACACAGCAGGCCAAGCAGCATCATAGGAGCAGAAAGGCTGACGTTTCGGGCCTAGACCCTTCATCAGAAAAGACCCTTTTCTGATGAAGGGTCTA
>NW_025981132.1:0-5437 GCF_021869965.1 Rhincodon typus | reverse complement strand
GGAGGGTAACTTCTTCAGGCTAGGCATCCTTAGAAGAGGCTTCGCAGTGGGGTTAAAATTGTATCAGAGATAGTAGGAACTGCAGATGCTGGAGAATCTGAGATAGCCCTAGTTTAAGAGCCCTTCCCTCTCTCTTCCTCCCGGGGTTTTCCATTGTGAACTCATCATAGCCATCAATTACTGCCTCTTCAATCACTACACAGGAAGTGGTGATGAAGAAGTAGGACTATTTGCTCAAGTCAGGATGGTATGTGATTTGCACGATAGGATTGCCAACTCTGGTATGGCATATTTTAGGGGATTTGATCGTGTGCCATTTGGTTACATGGCATTGGATCACATGATATTGCTCCTGTGATGTGTAATTTCAAAGCATCTCATTGCCTGTCATTTGATTATGTAACCTTTTCCCGACTCTTTGCAAATGTTACCTGAACTGAGTGCTTTCAAGTGTAAGATTGCTTAGGACCCAGTCAGTCCTGGATTCATCAGAAATATACATATTCACCTGAAGCTTAAAACAGTGCTAACCATAATAAAACAGTAATCAAAATAGTTTTAATTGTTCAAATACTGTATCTTCCTTGTTTCCACTATAAATGAAAATGATGCTGGGGGTCGCGTGAGTATATTCAACAAATCCAGAAAACCGGTGTTTTCAAGCAATGGATTTTTGCACTGGAGAGTTTACAATGTGCTGAATAAAAATGTTGACTTGGAGTTTTACAATCGGATAAATAGCAGTTTATAAAGCAAAGAAAGAACGCAAAATGTTTGGTACATTGAAGGACCAATAATGTTTAAATGAGAATTCCATTTGTGGTCTACTGCTCACGATGAAAAATACTGAGTAAGTACTTCCAAACTCAACAAAAATAACTTTGATAAAAGTAAATTGGAACAAAAGATTTCATGCAGTTAGATTTTTTTGATACAACTAGTTATGAAAACAGTGAATGAAAGTGAAGCCTTACCCAATTTAATTCATCACCTCTTTCCCACCACTGAAATCCTGATCTGGGGACATGATCAAGGTTGACTCATTGGCGAGAAGCACAAGGATTGTCAGAATCTTGGGCTAAATACATTTTACAACAATGCATATCCAGCTGACATGAACTCTCCACTTGGCATTGTTACCTCCTTTCCTCCCCAGCTTTCATTGCTTTCTCATTTGTCTCTCCGCTCCCTGCAGCTTCTTTCATCTTGCCTGGCCAGTGTGTTTGTCTCTCGCTCCCTATTTCTGCTGCAGTTGCTGTTCCCTCTCGCTCAGTCTGTGCTTTCTTCCTCCGCCAGTTTGTATCTCTTTTCCTGCGCAAATCCGTTTTCCCCCACACTCCCCACTTTGTGTCTTGCATTTTCTTTAGTTTGGTGTTTCTCTCTCCTTCAGTTTGTGTTTCTTTCTCTTCTTATATTTTTAATTTGCATTTTCCTCTTCCTTCCTCAGTTTGTGTTTCACTCTCTCTCTCTCCCCTCTGTGTTTTATTTCTTTCTCTGCCCCCTCCCTTAGCTTGCGTTTTTCCTCCATCAGTTCATGTTATTTTTTTTTCCCCCTCTCTGTCCTTCAGCTGCTGTCTCTCAGGACACACCAGGCTTTCCAAATGATTTCCAATAGACCCATGCACTCATGGAATTCCTACAGCGTGGAAGCCGGCCATTCAGCCCATTGAGTCCACACTGATCCTCCAACCCAGACCCACTCACCTACCCTATCCCTGCATTTCCCATGGCTAACCCACCGAGCCTACACATCCCTGGATGCTATGGGCAATCTAGCATGGCCAATCCACCCTCGCCTGCACATCTGTAGACTGTGGGAGGAAACCAGGGCACCCGGAGGAAACTCACGCAGAGACGGGGAGAACATGCAAACTCCACACAGACAGTCACCTGAGGGTGGAATCAAACCCAGGTCCCTGGCACCGTGAGGCAGCATGTGCTAACCACTGAGCCATGGTGCCGCCCTGCCAGCCACACAAGTTATCGGGTTATTTCTGAACTGCAGTGAGACCAGCAACAAAATACTCTGATGGCATATCCCTGCTGCAGATTGCCCAAACAAGGACCACTTCTCTTCGTCAAACAAGCAAGATAATGCAGGCGATAGAAATCTGAAATAAAAGCAGTGAGTGCTGGAGAAACCTAACGTGTCTGGCAGCATCTATAGGGAGAGAAACAGAGTGAACGTTTCGAGTCTGAATGATGATTCGTTTCTGCGTATTTGCAGCCATGGGTTAAGTTTGCTTTGACCTAGTTATGCCGCCAATTCTCAGCCAGCTTTGTCCAGATCCTGTAAGCTGTCTGAAGCCAAAAGACACAGGGAGACAGGCAAACTCGAGAGATTCTGCAGATGTCAGCAAGAAGCAGCCTTAAGGTGGTTAATATCAAAGGATCTCGTGTTTGCCTTGCAGTTTAGCGCTGTGATGGTATTCCATTTTTGAAACAGGGTGGAGTCTGTAATCATTGTAAATCGACAGCTGTGCTATTGTTTCTGTTCATTGGCTAATAAATCTGTTTGACACTTTAAAGCTGCGGTGACAATCAAGTACAGTATTTTATTCCAGCGTCTTCGAGATTTGTGGAAGATCACAAGAGAGCCTGTGGCATGACCAGGAACTAAAATGCAAGGGCTTTCTGCAGAGAGCCCAGATAATCAATATGTTGATATCGTGAGTTAAAGTTGTAGGGAGTGAGGGCTCACATCTTAAACTAATCTGACATATTGAACTAGCATTGCACAGCAAGCAGCCAGTGTTAATCCACATGGAGCAAATTAATGTACAGGACCAGAATCTGCCATTAGGAGTGCTGAGTTTTGTAGATATTAGCATATTTGCAAATATGACAAATAATTTTTTTTTCTTTTATTCAGTCACAGGATGAGGGCATCACTGGTTAGTGGGCAATGTTTATTGCCCAGAGGTCAGTTAAGAGTCAACCACATTGCTGTGGGTCTGGAGTCACATGTAGGCCAGACCAGGTAGAGATGGCAGTTTCCCTCCCTAAAGGACATTGGTGAACCAGATGGGTTTTTCCCCGACAATTGACAATGGATTCACGGTCATCATTAGATTCCTAATTCCAGATATTTATTGAATTCAAATTCCATCATCTGCTGTGGCGGGATTCAAACCTGGGTCCCCAGAACATTACCTGGGTCTCTGGATTAACAGTCCAGGGATAATACCACTAGGCCATCACCTCCCTGACTGCATTGAATACTGTTAAAAACTTTGATTTACTTTTTTAAGGCACCCTTCGATTGGAAAACATTTAACCTTCACAATGTCTGTAATTGAAAGGTTCAAGGTAGCAGCACTTGAATGGCTATCACAGACACAATCTTTTAATTTTGGCAAGCTTTCATTCTTTTTATTAGGAGAGTGTGTTCCAGTGAGACAGCCATCACACAGTTTTATGCTCTGATTGGAAGGTTTGAGTTATAAGGAGAGGCTAAATAGGCTGGGCCTTTTTGCCCTGAAGTGTCGGAGCCTGAGGGAGGATCTTATAGATGTCTGTAAAATCACAAGAGGCTTAGGTACATTGATAGCTGACAGCTTTTCCCCAGGGTAGGGGAGTCTAAAACTAGAGGGCGTAGGTTTAAGGTGAGAGGGGAGAGATACAAAAGGGTCCAGAAGCGCAATTTTTCACACAGAGGATGGTGAGGGTCTGGAATGGGCTGCCAGAGGTAGTGGTGGAGATGAGTACAATTTTATCATTTAACAAACATTTGCACAGAACATGGAGGGATATAGACCAAACGCAGGCAAATTGGACTAGTTTAAATTGTGAAAACTGAGCGGCAAGGAGAAGTTGGGCTGAAGGCCCTGTTTCTATGCTGTAAACCTTTATTGGTCAGTGCATTGAGTATAGGAGTTGGGAGGTCATGTTGCAGCTGTACAGGACATTGGTGAGGCCATTTTGGAATACTACATTCAATTCTAGTCTCCCTGCTATAGGAATGATGTTGTGAAACTTGAAAGGGTTCAGAAAAGATTTACAAGGATGTTACCGGGTTGGAGGGTTTGAGCTATAGGAGGAGGCTGAATAGGCTGGGGCTATATTCCCTGGAGTGTCAGAGGCTGACGTGGGTCCTTATAGACATCTGTAAAATCATAAGAGGCTTAGGTAACGTAGACAGCCAACATCTTTTCCCCAGGGCAGGGGAGTCCAAAACTAGAGGGGCATAGGTTTAAGGTGAGAGGAGAAAGATCTAAAAGGGACCTGAGGAGCAACGTTTTCACGCAGAGGGTGGTGCGTGTATGGAATGTGCTGCCAGAGGAAGTGGTGGAGGCTGGTACAATTACAACATTTAAAAGGCATCTGGATGGGTATATGAATAGGAAGGATTTAGAGGGATATGGGCCAAATGCTGGCAAATGGGACTAGATTAATTTAGGATATCTGGTCAGCATGGATGGGTTGGTCCGAAGGGCCTGTTTCTGTGCTGTCTTGCTCTGTGACTCTACGACTGAGTGAAAGGATCTCTTGAGCTTTTAGTTTTGTTCCTAAGTGAGGGTATGCAGACATGCAACAAAAGAATAGTGTTGCAACAGGTCCTGCAATGAAGGATTTCTGTCTGTCGTTTACAATGCGCAGCAAAATGAA
The DNA here is from genome assembly GCF_021869965.1 of Rhincodon typus. Taxonomy (NCBI): domain Eukaryota; kingdom Metazoa; phylum Chordata; class Chondrichthyes; order Orectolobiformes; family Rhincodontidae; genus Rhincodon; species Rhincodon typus. Next base: position 829 of record NW_025981132.1, on the reverse strand, counting down.
GTTAAGATTCAAATGAAGATGGTGAAGGAAAACAACAAATTGTCTCGTTATGACATCAGATAATATCCAAAGGTATAATCAGACACCAATTGATGCTGAAAAGATGTGTCATATAGGGGCTTTTGAAAGGACATGGTAAGACTTAGGGAAGGAGTTTTGTTTTCTGTTACCGGATGTGTGCAAGGCCTTAATTATTTCTCTTGACAAGGTGAAAGTGAGCCACCTTCTTGAACCACCATGTGATGTGCAATACTCACAGTGCTGTTGTAATGATCCCTGTTGATACTGGACAAGTCCGATCCCAGAATGAAACCTGGCCTGATCGATCGGACCTTTTTTAAAACTTTACTTACTGTGGAACTCATTCAAACATAGTCACACAAGGCTGCAGCATTTCTTTAACAACAGAGCAGGTATTTATTATATAAATGGTGAAGACATTAAAAAAAGGGGCCACCCTATCAAAACACAGGATACCTGTTTGAAAGATCTTAAGGCACACAGCAAAACAAAGTCTCATCCTGATTCCTGGCAGTATCTGTCACACAGACTCAAAACTGGAGAAATCACCCCACTATAACAAATCTTTAAGGTCAGCTTAACTGATTTTCCTCAGGCCTTTCCTGTGAACAGTGAAGTCTTCTTTCATGAATGATGATCAAACTGAGAGCTTAGACTTTCTCAGCTTCTAATAACCTGATGATTTCCAGCTAAACACTTCTGGTTTGGAAGTTTAACAACCGTAAATGTTTCTACTGAGGTGACTGTGCTTTCTCTGAGCTGTCCTAAACTGCTGTCAAGGAGAGAAACTATACTTGGTTCTGCCCCC
>NW_025981131.1:0-5437 GCF_021869965.1 Rhincodon typus | reverse complement strand
TTGTCCAATGGCCCCACCATTCAATGGCTGACCTGCTCCACACCCTCGCCTCTTTATAACCAGCTCCTCATAGCCCTCACCTCCCCGATATTTCCAAAATCTATCTACCCCGCTCCCCCGCTTTAAACACTTTCACTGGCCTCCACAACTCTTTGGGATAGAGATTTCCAGATATTTGCCATCCTCTTGGAGAAGAAATTTCCTCCCATCTCAGTTTAAATGAATGTGTCTCTATTCTCTATCTGTGTCCTTTAGAATCATAGAATCCCTACAGTGTGGGAGCGGGCCATTTGGCCCACATTGACCCTCCAAAGAGCACCCCACCCAATCCAACCCCCTACCCTATCCCTGTATGCCTGCATTTTTCTTGGCTAATCCATTCGCCTACATATCCCTGGACACTACAGGCAATTTAGCATGACCAATCCACTTAGCCTGCACATCTTTTTGACTGTGGGAGGAAACCGAAGCACCCAGAGGAAAGCAAGGCAGACACAGGGAGAATGTGAAAACAGGTAGTTGCCCAAGGCTGGAATCAAATCAGGTCCCTGGTGCTGTGAGGCAGCAGTGCTAATCACCGAGCCACCCGTGCTGCCCATGGTATTTAATTTCAAGATTCTCTCACAAGTAGAAACATCTTCTTTGCATCCACTCTTTCAAGTCTCCTCAGAATTGTGGATGTTTTTATAAGATACCCCTCATTCTCCTAAACTCTAATAAATAAAGTTAAGTCAACTCCTTCAACCCAGGAATGAGCCTAGTGACTTTCTTTTGAACCACCTCCAATTGCAGTACGTCCTTTCTTAAATACAGGGATTAAAACTACACAGTATTCCAGGTGCAGCCTCATTAGCACTCGACACAGTTGAAATGGGACTTCCCAGTTTTTAAACTCCAACCACTTTAGCAATAACGGTGAAATTCCATTTGCCTTCTTAATTCCTTGCTGCATCTCCATGCTAAAATTTTATGTTTTATGCACAAGAACACCCAGATCCCTCTGCGCTACACTTTCTTGGAGTCTCAGCCTGTAAATAATAGTCTGCCATTTGATACCTGTGACCAAAGTGCATGACACTGTGCTTTTCTACTTTAAACTCCATCTTCCATGTCCTTGCCCACCCACTCAACCTGTTTATATCCCCTTACAGATTCCTTATGTCCTCATCACAACATGCCCTCCCACCTATTTTTGTATCATCAGTAAATTTGAATTTGTTATGTTCTGCTCCTTCCTCCAAGTCATTACTATAAACACAGCAAACTTTGTTTTAACTGGCACTCTTGATAAACCAGCAAAAATAATGCTCTTCAAATACCAAGGGTTTACTGTACTATTCTGCCCAATTATCTGTAGTTTTTTAAAATTTATTTACCTCAATGTAAATGTACTTGTTGTTTAATCAAATAGCCACGTGAAATATCAACAGTTGATTCAATTTCGAGTCAATTTCACCTCAAATACTGCAATCTCCACGATGTCTGAGTAGTCAGTTGAGGATGTGATTGAGAAGGCTCTCTGCTGGTAAGTTTTATTTAAGACAGAGTTGCATTATTATTTAAGTGATTGATGCTGTAATAAAGTGTAACAGTGATGTGTATACCCCCTGCATTATGTTTCTATTACTTTGATCATATGGACCTCTTGATTATCTGGAGTATTTGATCAACTGGCTCACTTCTGTTCCAATAGATGCTGGATAATAAAAAGTTGGCTGTGGTAAATATTTGAGGCCCTGAGACTCACCGTTGTGGCACTCTACTAGTTACATTTTTCCAACCTGAAAAAGACCTATTAATCCTGATTCTCAGTCTTCTGTGCATCAACCAATCCTCAATCCATGCTAATACATTACCACCCCCAACAATACTGCAAGCTCCTATCTTGTGCAATAACATTTTAGGTGGCACCTTATTGAATGTTTCTGGAAATCCAAGTTTGCTACATCGACCGGCTGCCCCTTATCAACGCTGCTTGTTATAGGGTGGCACGGTGGCTCAGTGGTTAGCACTGCTGGCTCACAGCACCAGGGACTCAGGTTCAATTCCACCTTCAGGTGCCTGTCTGTGTGGAGTTTGCACATTCTCCCTGTGTCTGCGTGGGTTTCCTCTGGGTGTTCTGGTTTCCTCCCATAGTCCAAAGATGTGCAGGCTAAGTGGATTGGTCATGCTAAATTGTCTGTAGCGTTCAAGGATGTGTGGATGGGTTACATGGAAATAGTAATGGGTCTGGGTGGGGTGCTCTGAGGGTTGTTGTGCTGAAGGGCCAGTTTCCACACTGTAGGGATTCTATGATACGTTCTCAAAGAATGCTAGGAATCTTGTTAAACATGATTTCCCTTTCATAAAACCTGTGAAATTCTTCCTGAACAGGCTTCAGAGTGTTGACTGTTTGATTGTGTTAACATTTCTCAATTTATATTGTGTTTTTCTTAATGATGGGGCTCTAGCATTTTGCCAATGACAGATGCTAGGCTAACTGACACGAGGTTTCTTGCTTTCTGTCTCTAATCCTCAAGCATGACAGTACACAACAAATCAGTGGGCTTGGAGTTTGTGGTGTGTGAACTGGAATAACACTCACGTTTTTAACCCCTGGGTGTTTAACAGAGGCTCAAAACAGGGAGTAAGTGAGAAAGGGGAACAGAGCACGCAATTGCAATGGCAAATACTCCCACCCTTATTCTTTGGAATTGTTGATGATCTGCTGGAATTTGACTTGATTTATTATTGTCATCTGTACCGAGGTGCAGTAAAAGGTATTGTTTTGCATGCAATCCAGACAAATTGTACCTTACATAAGTACGGAACAGAATTCAGAATATCGTGTTACAGCTGGAGAGAAGGTGCAGAGAAAGATCAACTCTAATGTATGAGAGATCCGTTCATAAGTTACATATTCCCCAAAGCAAGATACCAGTCCAGCGCACACACACACTAATCATCTGGTTACTTGTTCTATCTGGTCTCAGGCATTTCTGCTAGCCCCTACTCAACAGTAATGGCTTATATCCAGGAGCTAATAAGGGGGCAGGGTGCTGTTCCCTGAAGGCTACCATGAGCTGCTATTGAGGGGGTGTTACCTCAATAACTGCATCCCCAGGATCAGGGTGGGGGTAATGTTGAGCTTGGGGCGGGGGAGGAGTGTGGGGGAGGTTGGGCAGAGCAGGAAGGCTTACTCCTTACTGTGCAAATAACTGGGTCCTGCTGAGCAAGGCTGTCCCTCATGGCGCAGCTGAGCTGAGGGCATTGCAGGGTGTTTGGAAAGAGGCATCAGGGAGCTTCCCCACTCTGCTGTGAATCGCGGAGCGGTTATGGTGACCATGAAGGCCGTTTGGCCCATCATGTCTGTACTGGCCCACCAAGCAACCCTTCGTTTGCTGAACCCCAATTGCTGGCTTCTTCGGAAAGCAGGAGAGGGAGTACTGTGGGGAGAGACGTGAGACCGCAGCTTGAACTAGGAGCTATGACAGGAACTGACGACATGGCCAACAAAATAATGCAGAAAAGATCAGGCGAGTCATCCCAGTGGTGGCCGCATTCCTTAGAGCGTAGTTCTCATTGAGAATGACCCAGTTTTTAGGCAGAGTTGAGTGGTCAGTTTTGAAAGGTAAGGTCAGTTCCATAACGGGAAGGAAGGAGAGCTTGGAGACAGCACTGTGCCGACTTGAGCAGAATCAGAGCGGCGCTACATAAATGTACCACATGGACAAGGCCAGTGTCTCTAAGTTTCCAAGGGCCACCTTTCCAAATGGATTTGTAAGTATGGATGCCCTGTTCCCCGCCCCCCACTACTGTAAGTTATTTACTATTGAAGACCCATAAAAGTGGTTTTATCCCAGAAAATCGGTTAATGTTCTGGGGACCTGGGTTCAAATCCTGCCAGGGCAGATGTTGGAATTTGAATTCAATAAAAGTCTGGATTTAAGAGTCTTTTGATGATCATGAATCCATTGTCAATTGTCAGGAAAAACCCATCTGGTTCAATAATGTCCTTTAAGGAAGGAAATCTGCCATCTTTACCTGGTCTGGCCTATGTGTGACTCCAGACCTGATGTGGTTGGCTCTTAATGGCCTCTGGGCATTTACAGATGGGTAATAAATGCTGGTCTAGTCAGAGATGCCCTCATCCCATGAGTAAATTTAAAAAAGTGTGTTTTCATAATGCTTTTAAGAAGATTGGGGTGTATGTAATGTCCAGGAGTGAATGTGATAGTGGGCCCTCTCTCCTTTCTGTGATATTTGACACTCATAAATCAATCTCCAATTCCAATGGGATTCTATGCTTAGACTTCATTGCTCAGAAATGATATTTTGTGATGTTTGGCAAAGGAGCAAGGAAAAGCTTTACGCAAAAAGTTATGGAAGATAGGAGCAGAAGTAAGCTATTCAGGCCTTTGAGCCTGCTCTGCCATTCATCGAACTGATCATCCAACTCAGTCTGCTACTTCTGCTTTCTCCCCTTCCTCTTCGATCCCTGTAACCCCAAGAACTAGGTCTAACTCCTTCTTGAAAATATTCAACATTTTAGTCTCAACTGCTCTCTGTGGCAGAGAATTCCACGGGCTAACCATTCTCTGAGTGAAGACATTTCTCCCCATCTCAGTCCTTTTTTCACTTATTCCAGATCATAGAATCGTAGAATCCCGACAGTGTGCAAAGAGTCCATTCGGCCCATCAGATCTGCACTGACCCTTCAAAGATCATCCCACCCAGACCCCTTAAACCCCACATTTTCCATATCTAAACCACCTAGCCTGCACATCCCTGGACGCTACAGAACCAGGAGCAGGAGTGGACCATTCAGCCTCTCGAGCCCACTCCATCATTTAATAGAATCATGGCTGATTAAGGAGCGCTGGTGGGGGAATGGAGGAGATTTTTGTTGGGGGCAGAGTCTGAGGGCAGGCAGCACAGGATGGGGCAGCAATGCCCTCGGGAGAGGCACCTGAAGGTGGAAGCACCCTCCAAAGGCCAGTTTATAAATGATGCAGCAACAGGCCTGCAGCCTGACTTGAGGCCTTCCGTGTACTTCCTTGGGCTGGGTATCCCCTTATGCTGCGGTCTTTGCACCTCTGTGGCCCAGGATGATTAGAGAGAAATTATTTCCTCACATGGGTGGGAGTCAAAGGAAAGGGGCCAAAGCCTTCATACTACAGCTAGGCCTAAAAGGGGCAACGTGACCCCCTCAGACAAGGGGCACTTCTGGAAGTTTCTCGCCTCAAACAGACTAGAATAGGAGTGGGGGGGGTCAGTTGGAAATTTCACAAGATGGGACTTGATAACTGTTTTTTGTAACAGGGGAGGGTTGAGCATCATGAAGCACCAAGGCCTAGAACCAGGAGTAGGAGCAGGCCATTCAGCCCCTCGAGCCCGCTCCATCATTTAATAGGATCATGGCTGATCTTATCTCGACCCCAACGCCACTTTCCTCCCC
>NW_025981130.1:0-5437 GCF_021869965.1 Rhincodon typus | reverse complement strand
GGAGCTGCACCTCTCCACGCGAGTGGGGAATATTCCATCACACGCCTTACTTGTGTCTTAATGTGGAGAGATTCAGAAGCTCAGGTTGTCTTTAGCCTTCTGAATGATGTAAAGTCTGCCGAATGACTACCTCTCCTGGAATTTACCGGTCTGTTCAGTTGTTGAGGCAATTGCATCAAGTCCTTGGAGGTGGAACAGTTGTTGCCCTGTAAATTTGATGTTTCAGTTCCATATGCATTCATTATGTTGCTTCCTCTCCATGTCCTGCTCTGACAGGTGCAACAGTATCCCACTATATGAGCAGACGGTTGCTGCATCTTTCCTCGTCCTCTGTCCCACCCAACAGCATTCTGACAATATTAGTCTCACACGTAACTCCCCCAATTTGGATGGTTTTCCCAACGGACATTTATATCTTAACCTCTTCCGCCCACCCTCCTGGCCATTCCCATGGGGAGTTGGTCACTTGACTAACTGATGCATTCTTTTTAACATTCAGCCAGTGAAGGAAACAGAAGATCAGCATTAACCTCTCCCCCCACCACCACACACACACTCCCATGCTGGTACAGAGTGGTGGTGAAGGAGCCATCTTTCAGAAAGAACCTTCTTCAACAAGACCATGCCTGCCATCACGAGAAAAGATAAATCTTGTTTATTATTTACAGAAGAGGGTATTTTGCTTCAGTATGTCCCGGGACTGACATGTTTCTGTTAACCTGTGTTTTAGTGACATTGATTATCTAATGGTTGCCCCTCTCTGCTCTGGTGCTATTAATTAGGATAATTGAAGATTACAATTATAGTTCGTCTCCTGCATTTGTAATTTCTCTCAGATCTTCTCTCGCTCTTTCTCCCTCTTGGTGGATGACTGTCTTCCTTCACAGTTGCATTCAATGTATTTCCAAGTCAGGATGGTGACTGGCTTGGAGGGGAATTTGAAGGTGGCATTTCTAATATGCTACCTTTGTTCTTCCAGACGGAAGTTGTCGTGGGTTTGTCTGAGGATCTTTAGTGATGTTCTGCAGTGCATCTTGTAGATAGCATACACTGCTGCTACTGACTGTCGGTGGTAGAGGTAGTGGATATTTGTGAATGTCGTGAAAGTCAAGCGTGCTGCTTTGTCCGAGATGGTTTAAAGCTTCTTGTGTGTGTTGGGGCTGCACTCATCCAGGCAAGTGGGGACTATTCCATCACACTCCTGACTTGTACCTTGTAGATGGTGGACAGGCTTTTAGAAGTCAGGAGGAGAATTACTCCCTGTGGTATTCCTAGCTTCTGACCTGCTCTTGCATTGTGTTTATGTGGTGAGTGCAGTTGAGTTTCTGGTCAAAGATGACTCTCAGGATGTTGATAGTGGAGAGTCAGTGATGTTAACACTGTAGAATGCCAAGGGGCAGAGGTTAGATTGTCTCTTATTGGAGATGGTTGTATTATGTGACACAAATGTGATTTGCACTTTTTGGCTCAAGCCAGGTCTGGTTGCATTTGAACAAGGACTGCTTCAGTATCTGAGGAGGTGCGAATGGTTCTGAACATTGTGCAATCATCAGTGAACATCCCCTTATTGTAAAGTGTTCAGAATTGAGGATATGCCACATAATTAGACATTCAGTACTGAGGGGGTGCCTCATTGTCAGAGGTTCAACATTGAGGCCGTGCCACATGCTAAAGGGGTTAGAATTGAAGGAGGGCCACTTGTTTACAGGAGCCGTGCTGAGGTATTGCAGCACTTAGAGAAGGTCGAACTGAGGGAATACTTTATTGACAGAGGATCAGTCTTGAGGTATTGAAGCACAGTCAGAGTTTCAGTGCTAAGGGGGCCCCTCTTTGCCACTGGGTTACTACTGAGTCAGTACCTCAATGTAATGGGGTCAGAATTGAGGGAGTGCGAAATTATTAAAGGGTCAGGAATAACAATACAGGAATGTCAGTGAGTCAGATCTGTCGGAGTCAGAGGATCAATACGGAGGCAGTGCCCCATTGTGTAAGTGTTGGAATAGAGGGAGTGACAACTGATTAGGGAGTGAGTCCAGAGGCATTGTGTCACGGTCAATGGGTTAGAACTGAGGGAGTCCCACATATTAACAGGGTTGGTACTGAGTTATGTGCAGCAGTGTGGGAGTGCCTCGTTCTCAGAGGATATTACTGAGAAAGTGCCTAATTGTCAATGCGACATGGAGTCATACAATCACAGATGTCCAGTATGAAAACAGACACTTTGGTCCAACTCGTCCATACTGACCAGATAACCAAAATTAATCTGTTCCGCTTGGCCATATCCCTCAACCCTTCCTATTCGTAGACCCATTCACTTGCCTCTGAAATGTTGTTATTGTGCCATCCTTCACCAATTCCACTGGCAGCTAATGCACCCTCTGCGTGAAAATGTTGCCCCTTAGGTCCGTTTTAAAACTTCCCCTCTCAGAATAAACACATGACCTCTAATTATGGACTTCCCTACCTTGAGGAAAAGACCCTGGCTGTTCACCCTATCCATGCTCCCATGATTTTACAAACCTCTATAAGGTCCTCCTCGCCCTCTGACACTCCAGGAGGAATGGCCCGAGCTTATTCGCCCTCTCTGTACAGCTCAAACCCTCCAAAAAGCTGGTCACAGGCCTTCAATCTGAAAAGCAACCCTCGATCACCACCCTCTCTCCTACCTTCTAGTCAATTTTTGTATCCAGATGGCACGTTCTCCCTGTATTCCATGTGATCTAACCTTGTTAACCAGTCTACCATGCGAAATTTGTCAAACCACTGAATAGAGATTGGCACCATAGAATCAAGGCTCTCAAACCTACTTTGACTGCAGTCTTTTGAAGAATTCCCTTCTCTTTCCTGGTAGCCGTGCAAAAACATTCCTTTTGTGAAGGCATTCCAGCCCTGGAGGCAGCTGCTCTGTTGGCTGAAGGATTTGATCAAAGACTGTACACACAAAGCACTTCCACTTGGCATTTCTGAGACCCAGAAGGTTGCGTTCATGACTCAGATGTATGGCAATTGTTGGATTATGTGTCATTCTGGTTATTACAGAGTATATTCTCGTCTGACATTGTCAAGGAATTGCTGCGTTGCTTGATATATGATGCAATGAGATTCAGAAATGGATATTAAAAAGCCTTTGGCATTATTCAAAGAAAGAATGTCTTCCACTTTGTCCAGTCCAATATTTCAATAATTGTGAATGGATATTTTTCAGGCTGGGAAGCAAGTTTGTAGTGGAATTCTCGAGGGGCTGCTACTGGGACGTTTGTCGTTCCTGATAGATAATTAATTATCTTGATCGTGGTGTGCAGGGGACAATTTCCAAGTTTGCAGATGCCATTAAACTTGAGAATTGTAAATTGTGAGAATAGTGTGGAACTCCAAAAGTGCATTGAAAAGTTGATGGAATGGGCAGATAGGTGGAAGATGAGGTACAATGCAGAGAAGTGTAAGGTGAGGCAATTTGTCTTTCAAGTGTTTTTCCTACCAATGTAAAATAGGAGTATGGACGTGCACAGTTGAAATGATGGTAGCAGTACAGCTGGAGAGAGCAATAAATAAAGCATACAGCCTTTATTAATAGGGGCATAGAGTATACGAGTAAGAAGTTGATGATATTGAAGTTCTGCAAGCTAAGTTAAATGTCAGCTGGAGTATTGTGCACAGTTGTGGCCTGCACATTATAGGAAAAAGGCAAATGCATTGATGTGCTGATTATTACTAGAATAGTTTCAGGTCGGAAAAGCTTCAGATACAAGAATATATTGAAGAGTTGGGGACTGTTCTCTCTCAATAGCAGGCTGAGAAGAGATGGAGTTGAGGTGTTTTGAAATCGTGAGTGCGTTAAACAGAGTAGATAGGGAGAAGATGTCCCTGCTCGTAGAAGAGCTTTATCATGCAGTGTGTAGTTAGGTTATGGAGTGCACTGCTGTAAATGTGATGAATGAGGTTCAATGGAGACGTACAGAGAGCATTGGATGAAAATGGTGTGCAGGTGATAGGCGCAAAAAGGATTTGCATGAGATGATAGAGACAACTCAGTATGATGGGCCAAATGGCCTCCTTCCTCTTCTGTAGTTTTGCGATTTGGTGTATCCAAAAACTACCTGAAATTTATTACAAACACCAAGAAAACAGCACTGTTACGACTTAACTGTCTTTCAAAGGATTACTTTGATCTCAAAATGGTTTTGTGGACTCTCCGAAGACAGATAACATCGGGTTTAAAATGACACAGACGCAGAGGGTCAATACTGAAGCAGTACCTCATTGTAACAGGGTGAGAAATGAGGATGTGCCTCTTGATTGGACAGCCAGTACTGAGATTTTGCAAGTCTATCACAGTGTAAATATTGAATGAATGCCTCATTGTCAGAGCGTCAGAACAGTGGGAGTGCATTATTGTCAGAGGGTCAGGACTGAGGCAGTGCCTCATTATGCAGATGTCAGAATTGAATCAGTGTCACATGATGGGAAGGTCAGTCCTAAGGTATTACAGCACTGTCAGTGGTTTAGAACTGTGGGAATGCTTCCTTATCACATGGTCAGTACTGAGCAGATACCTTAATAACACATGTTCAGTCCCGAAAGAATGCCTCATCATCGTGAGTCACTACTGAGTCAGTGCCTGTTTGTCAAAGGTACATTACAGAGGGTGTGCATCATTGTCAGAGGGTCAATACACCGGCAGTACCTGATTGCAAGGGTGTCAGATCGGAGTGTGCCACATGTTCAGATGGTCAGTTCTGTGGTAGTGCAGCACTCTAAGTGGGTCAGTTCTGAGGCATTGCCTCATTGTCAGACGCTCATTACTGAGGCACTGTCTCATTGTAAGAGGGTAAGAATTGAAGGAGTCTCACACGTTTAGATGATCAGTACAGAGGTATTGCAGATCTATCAGAAGGTTAGTCCTGAGGGACTGCCTCGTTGTCAGCAGGTCAGTTTGGAGGAAGTGCTTCACTGTCAGAGCATTGGTCCTGAGCGAGTACCTCAATGTGAGAGTCAGAATCAAGGGAGTGCTCACATTTCAGATGGTCAGTACATGTAGTCAGCACTGTCAGGGGGTGAGTACGAAGGGTCCATTCTGAAGCAGTGCCTCAATGTAATGGGATCAGAATGGATGGAGGGCCACACGATTAGCGGTTTAGCCCGAAGGAACGGAAGCACTGTCAGATCTCATTGCCGTGATATGGAGGTGTCGATGTTGGACTGAAGGAGGAGTGAGGCTCCAAAAGCTTGTGTTTTCAAGTAAACCTGTTGGACGATAACCTGGTGTCGCATGACTTCAGACCTCGTTGCCATCGCGTCAGAACTGTGGGAGTGCATTATAGTCACTGGGTCAGTACTGAGGGAGTGTCTCATTGTCAGAGGGTCAATATTGTGGCAGTGCCTCATTGAAATGGAGTCAAGATTGAGGGTGTGCCTCACGATTACAGAGTCAGTACTG
>NW_025981129.1:0-5438 GCF_021869965.1 Rhincodon typus | reverse complement strand
GACCCAATGGGCCAAATGTCCTGCTTCCACACTGTAGGGATTCTATGATCTAAAAATAACTATTGGAGAAACATATCCACACTGAGAAAATTCACCTAGAAAGAAATATAAAGTAACAAAATTTTCAAATCCGCCATAAATAGGATAAACTAACAAAAATAACCCAAAAATTATACAGTATAAATTCACCGGCTTTGTTTTGTCTCAGCCTTTAACAGGACTTCCCTTTAGAGAATTCAAATATATGTTTGTTATTGAGATAGCTAATCTACAAAGCATGGTCACCTAATTTGAAGTAAAATTTTTGTGACACTTTGGAAAACAGCACTTCAAAACATATTTGTCTTTGTTGCTGTTGGGAATTGTGAAGGTCTAATCACATTTTCTGTCTGTGTACTTCCCAGCTCAGTCTCAAGGTTTGGCTATAGCTTCTCAAACTTTTTGCAAACTTGTTTACAACTTTAGTTTTGGTAAAGATTTGCATTCTGCATTCATGAATTTTGCGACTAAATTTGTAATTATAATTCTAACTCTGTAATTACTCACTAATTTGGTTAATTTCTTTATATTGCAATCAGGAAAAATGAACTCCATTTCAGGAGAGTAAAGGCCTTTCCCGGTTTGGAGGGATTTACCTGCACACTGGAAAAACTCATGGAGCTGTTGAGACAAGCCTGGTGATATTTCTTTGTTCTTTTCCTAATGCCATCCTTCTAAGAAACTCAGCCTATAGATCTACAGTAACATTGTCACTAACCCTGACCTAATGGGATTTGTAGGAACTGGCTTATTCTAAGTGTAATTGCTAACAATGTATTGAATTCAAGAAAGATAAAATGTAGCTGGCTTTTGAAGCATTGAGTGTACTGTGTGCATTGGTAAGAATAAAACATACTTTATTTCAGAAGATTAATATCCAGTATATCATTCTAATTTCACACTCAACATTATTCATCCTAACTTGGGGAGGTGATGGCCTGGTGGGTTTATCACTGGACTGTTAATCCAGAGATCCAGATAACGTTCTGGGTACCCAGGTTCAAATCCTGTCAAGGCAGATGGTGGAAATAAGAGTCTAATGATGACCGTGAATCCATTGTCAATTTTTGGAAAAGCCCATCTGATTCACTGATATCCTTGAGGGAAGGAAACTGCCATCCTTACCTGGTCTAGCCTATGTGTGACTCCAGACCCACAGCAATATGGTTGACTCTTAACTGCCCTCTGGGCAATGAGGGACGGGCAATAACTGCTGCCTAGCCAGGGACACCCTCATCCTGTGAATGAATAAAATAAATGTTCCCATCGGACAAATAGTCGGGAATCATTGTGGTGCACATAATGTCTTAAATGCCAGTTAACGTATAATCATGATAGCATTAATGTTTGAAAACTTGTCCAAAGTAGGGTTTTTAAAAAAATTGTTCACAGGATATGGGCATTACTGAATAAGTCAGTATTTACTGCCCAGCCTTAATTGCTATGCGAGATGATGCTGATGAGCTGCCTTCTTGAATCAATGCATAAATTTGTGTAGGTATACACACAGAATTTACACACAAGAACAGTGATATTGTTTCAAATCAGAATGATGAGTGGTTTGGAGAGGAATTTGCAGGTGGTGGTGTTCCTATGCATCTGCCGCCCCTGTCCTTCTAGATGGTAGAGTTGCAGTTTGGAAAGTGCTGTCTGAGAAGCCTTGGTGACTTGTTGCATTGTGCCTTGTAAATAGCACATACTGCTACCACTGTGCATCTTTGGTGAAGGCAGTAAATGCTGAAGGTGCTGGATGAAGAGTCAATCCAGTCGGCTGTTTTGTTCTGGCTAGTGTCGAGATTCTTGAATGTTGTTCGAACAGCATTCAGCCAAGCAAGCGGACAGTATTCCATCACACTCCTGACTGTGTCTCTACATAGTGGACTGACTTTGGGGAGCCAAAAGGTGAGTCACTAGCATTCATCTAGCTCTTGAGCTACATTTTTTTATATAAGGTTGGTCTATTCAGTTTCTTGTCAATGTTCATTACCAGGATGTTAACACTGGATATTTAGATTGGTAATGCCTTTGGACATCAAAGAGAGGTGGTCTGATTCTCGCTTGTTTGAAATGTCATTGCCAGGAAAATGTGTAGCATGAATATTACTAGCCACTAACATGCCTGGGTGTTGTCTAGATTTTGCTGCATATGAACAAGGGATGCCCCAGTATCTGAAAGTTTGTAAATGCTACTGGACATTATGCGATCATCTGCAACTGTCCCCATTTCTGACCTTCTGATGGAGGGAAGGCCATTGATGAAGCAGCTGAGGATGGTTGTATTTGCTTTTGCATTTGTATGGCTTTTTGAGGGCAGTATAAAGCTGGGCAAGTTTTCACATTGTCAGATCGATGCTTGTGTTGTAGCTGTTCTGGAACTGCTTGGCTAGTGATGAGTCTAGTTAGAGTCCTAGAGTCATGGAGATATATAGCACGGAAACAGACCCTTTGGTCCAACTCATCCATGCCGACCAGATATCGCCTATTAATTCTAGTCCCATTTGCCAGCATTTAGCCCATATCCCTCTAAACCCTTCCTATTCACATGCCTATCCAGATGCCTTTTAAATGTTGTAATCATACCAGCCTCCATCACTTCCTCTGGCAGCTCATTTTACAGACGCAACACCCTCTGGGTGAAAAAGTTGCCCCTTTGGTCACTTTTATATCTTTCCCCTGTCACCTTAAACTTACGGCCTCTTGTTTTGGACTCCCCCACCCCAGGGAAAAGACCTTGCCTTTTTACTCTATCCAAGCCCCTCTGTCTTCTACCTTTGAGCCGGTTCTGTATCCAAATAGCCAGTTCTCCCTGTATTCCATGTGATCTAACCGTGCTAGCCAGTCTACCATGAGGAACCTTGTTGAATATCTTACTGAAATCTATGTTGATCACATCCACATCTCCACCCTCATCAATCATCTTCGTTACTTCCTCGAAAAAGTCAATCAATTAGTGAGACACGACTTTCCACGCACAAAGCCATGTTGACTATCCCCAATCAGTCCTTGCTTTTCCAAATACATGTAAATTCTATCCCTCAGGATTCTCTACAACAAATTGCCCACCATCAATGTCAGGCTCACTGGTCTATAGTTGCCTGGCTTTTCCTTACCACCTTTCTTAAATAGTAGCACATGAGCCAACCTCCAGTCTCCTGGCACTTCACCTGTGGCTATCGATGATACAAATATCTCAGTAAGGGGGCCAACAATCTCTTCCCTGTTTTCCCACAGGGTTTGAGGGTTCTCCCTGATCAGGTCCCGGGGATTTGTCCACCTTTATGTATTTTAAGATGTCCAGCAGCTCCTCCTCTGTAATATAGACATTTTTCAAGATATCCCTACTTATTTCTCCACATTCTATATCTTCCAGATCCTTTGTCACAGTAAACCCTGTTGCAAAACATTCATTTCGAATCTTGTCCATCTCTTGCGGTTCTACATGTAGGCAGCTTGCTGATCTTTAAGGGGCCCTATTCTCTCTCTAGTTACCCTTTTGTCCTTAATGTATTTATAGAATCCCTCAGGATTCTCCTTAGCATTATTTGTCAAAACTATTTTATGTCCCCTTTTTGCCCTCCTATTTCCCTCTTAAGTGTACTCCTACTGCCTTTTTACTCTTCCAGGAATTCACTTGATCTCTGCTGTCCGTACCTGACATATGCTTCCTTCTTTTTCTTGACCAAAACCTCAATTTGTCTGATCATCCAGCATTCACTACACCTACCAGCTTTGTCTTTCACCCTGACAGGAACATACTATCTCTTGCCCTTTACCAGTGAAGATCTGCCCCCAATCAACTTTTGAAAGTTCTTGCCTAATACCATCAAAATAGGCCTTTCTCCAATTTAGAACTTTAACTTTTAGAGCTGGTCTATCCTTTTCCGTCACTATTTTAAAACTCATAGGATTATGGTCATTGGCCCCAAAAGTGCTCCCCCACTGACACCTCAGTCACCTGCCCTGCCTTATTTCCCAAGAGTAGATCAAGTTTTGCATCTTCTCTGGTAGGTACATCCACATACTGAATCAGAAAATGTTCTTGTGCACACTTAACAAATTGCTCTCCATCCAATCCCTCAACATCATGGCAGTTCTGGAGCACAACTGTCATTGGGGCCCATAGCCTTTGCTGTATCCAGTGCCTTCTGCCGTTTCTTGATATCTCATGGAATGGATTGAATTGACTGAAGCCTGCCATCTGTAATGTTGGGAATCTCTGGAAGGGACCAAGGTCGATCATCCACTTATCAATTCTAGCTGAAGATTGTTGCAAATGCTTTCTTGTCTTTTGCACGGATGTGTGAGACTCCCCTGTCATTGAGGATGGAGATTTTTGTGGAGCCTCCAGCTCCTCTTGTTTACTTATTCATTAGCATTCATGATTGGATGTGGTAGGGCTGCAGAATATAGATCTAATAACTTTGTTATAGGATTACTTAACCTTGTCTTTTGTATTCTGCTTCTGCTTTTTAGTGTACAGGTAGTCCTGTGCTGTAGCTTCACCAGGCCGACACCTATATTTGTACATGCTGCTCCTGGGATGCCCTCCTGCACTTCTCATTGAGCTAGAGTTGATCCCTCAACTTGATGGTGATAGTAGAGAAGGAACAATGCTAGGCCATGAGTTTACAGAGATAGTAGGAACTGCAGATGCTGGAGAATCCGAGACAACAAGGTGCAGAGCTGGATGAACACAGCAGGCCAAGCAGCATCATAGGAGCACAAAGGCTGACGTTTCGGGCCTAGACCCTTCATCAGAAATGGGGGAGGGGAAGGGGGTTCTGAAATAAATAGGAAGAGAGTGGGAGGTGGATAGAAGATGGATAGAGGAGAGGATAGGTGGAGAGGAAACAAACAGGTTGAAGAGGCGGGGATGGAGCCAGTAAAGGTGAGTGTAGGTGGGGAGTTAGGGAGGGGATAGGTCAGTCCAGGGAGGACGGACAGGTCAAGGGGGTGGGATGAGGTTAGTAGGTAGGAGATGGGGGTGCGGCTTGAGGTGGTAGGAGGGGATAGGTGGGAGGAAGAACAGGTTAGGGAGGCGGGGACGAGCTGGACTGGTTTTGGGATGTGGTAGCGGGAGGGGAGATTTTGAAGCTTGTGAAATCCACATTGATACCATTGGGCTGCAGGGTTCCCAAGCGGAATATGAGTTGCTGTTCCTGCAACCTTCGGGTGGCATCGTTGTGGCACTGCAGGAGGCCCAGGATGGACATGTCGTCTGAGGAATGGGAGGGGGAGTTGAAATGGTTCGCGACTGGGAGGTGCAGTTGTTTATTGCGAACCGAGCGTAGGTGTTCTGCAAAGCAGTCCCCGAGCCTCTGCTTGGTTTCCCCGATGTAGAGGAGGCCACAACGGGTACAGCGGATGCAGTATACCACATTGGCAGATGTGCAGGTGAA
>NW_025981128.1:0-5438 GCF_021869965.1 Rhincodon typus | reverse complement strand
CTAGGCCCGAAACGTCAGCCTTTCTGCTCGTCTGATGCTGCTTGGCCTGCTGTGTTCATCCAGCTCTACACCTTGTTATCTCAGATTCTCCAGCATCTGCAGTTCCTACCATCACAAGAAAAGGGGTCCTACCTACTGTAAAATCAGCTGTATCAAATGACCAGAGCATAGTTATTTGTATTTAACTGGATTCACCAGGAAGATGGTGATTAAATGTGGTGCCTGTTTTAAGGTGATGTCCAGCCAAATCCCAGGGCTTCATGATCTTGTTAATTGCTATGAGACACTTGATCTCGTGAACATTTTTACCACAGGCTTTCTCCAGGCTGATAGTGGGAATTTCAGTGACTGCAGGCAATGGACAGTTAACAGATATATAACGATGATTACTGAGCCATTTTTATTTGAAAAACCTAGCAAATATATCATTCTTCCATGAATTAGAGGTAGTAGGATTGAGTGGAAGGTTTTGCCAAATGACAGTATTCCCCAAGGTGCAGGGAGTAATTCATGTCTCCTTCATAAAGGCTATGTTTGAACTGTACAAATTTCAATGGTTTCAATGCCTTCAGTTGCCTAGACCCTAAACTCTGGAAATACTTTGCTTTGTCTCTCTACCTTGCTGTGGGAGTCCTCACTTAAAGTTGCAGTTCTATTCTCGAATATGACTTTAAGTGAAACCACTTGAAACAAACCATATTTTCCCATTAAAACCAATGTTTATTACAATATTTGTAGTTGGGTTCTGTAAAAACTTCCTTATCAGAAAATAACACATTAAAAATGTATATGCTGCAACTTGAAATACTTTATGTTGCTATATTCATATATTGGTAAATAAAAAAAATCTTTTAGAATAAAATAAATCTTAAAATATATCCTAAAAGAAATGTAGTAACTTTTTACTTACCTCCCGCTCGCTGCTAATACTGCTTGCCACTGATCCTGCTTGCCAAAACTCGTCAGTTGCCCACAGATCTTGCATTCTGACTATCCTGGTCTCTTCCTTTCATTGACCCTTCAACTTATAGATTTCCGCACTACATAATGCACCTTTTTGCTGGAACCCACCAACTTACAATCGGTGCCACAATGTGACTTGTCCTCTCGCCTATCCTTTTCTCACCAATCCTCCCACTGCCTGAATGTGCTGCTACTCACATCCATTCACTGAATCCTTGCTGTTGGCAAGGAAACTGTAGTGGTCACTTCAATAGATATCTCTTTGCGTCACTTGTTGCCAAATTTTGTTGGAGATGTTATCACAAAATGAAAAGGGGGAAGCCTATTCCCCACTTTTTGATTTCCTCTTAGTCAGTTGAATTTTTTTTTTTCTTTTTGGCATGCAGTTAGCAAACATCAATGTAATTCGCTAAAGGATGAAGGAGCCAATTATCAAAGTTTCCTTGATTGAAAGAAAGAGGAATTCAATTCCCAATAACCCCAAGAAAAAAGTGATAAAACCATGACATCAAGCACACACAGAAACACAGGTTATAAGTTCCTATGAAGGTACAGATGGGGGCAGTGTGAGGTGAGGAGTTGATAAATAAGGTTACACAATCTGAGTTCTTAGAATATTAGAGGTGTCAGATTTTAATCTGAGATGACATTTGATTAAATGTTAGCTCATATTTGCAGTCACAGGAGAATCTTTAGATAGGAACATAGGAACAGGAATCAGCCACTCAGCCCCTCGAGCCTGTTTCAACGTTCAATGAGATCAGGGCTGATCTGTGGCCTAACTTCATTTTCCTGCCTTGGGCCCATATCCCTTAATACCTTTGCTTATCAAAAATTAATCTGTCTCAGATTTTAAAATTAACGACTGATCCAGCATCCACTGCCATTTGTGGAAGAGAATTCCAAACATCTTCCATCCTTCATGTGTACAAGTTCTTCCGAATATCTCTACTGAACAGTTTGGCCCCAATTTTCAGACATGTCCCTTTGTTCTAGAATCCCCAACTAGTGGAAACAGTTTATCATTATCTTCCCTGTCTTTTCTTGTTAATATCTGGAAGACCTCAATTAGATCATGCCTTAACCTTCTAAATTTGAGAAAAATAGGCCTAATTTGTATAATCTCTCCGTATATCTTAACTCCTGAAGTTTAGGTATCGTTCTTGTAAATCTACGTTGTACTTCCTCCAAGGCCAATAATATCCTTTCTAAGGTATGGTGCCCAATATGCTCACAGTACTCCAAGTGGGGTCTAACCAGGGATTTGTGTAATTGTTGTTTAACCTTTGCACCCTTAAATTCGAGCCAGTGTTCCATTAGCCTTCTTAATTATTTTCTGCATTTGTTTGTGATATTTTAAAGATCTGTGCATGTAAACCCCCAAATCCTTTTAGTCTTCCACTGTAATTAGCTTCATATCATCAAGGAAGTACACTGATCTATCTTTTTTTGGTCCAAAATGGATAACCTCCCACTTGTTTACATTGAAACCCAGCTGTCACCCATTTGCCCATTCACTTAGTCCATCAATATTCTTTTGTAATTTTATGGTTTCACCTGCACTGTCAATAATGCCGCCTAACTTTGTGTCATCAGCAAATTTGGATATATGACTTTCTATGCCATTATCTAAGTCGTTAATAAATAATGTGAATAAGTGAAGACCTAACACAGATCCTCGTGGGACGCAACTGGTTACATCCTGTCAATTTGAGTATCTACCCATTATCCCTACTTTCGGTCACTCAACCAATTACCTAGCCGTGTCAGTAATTTGCCCCTAATTTTGTAGGCTTCTACTTTAGCTAACAGTATGTTATGTGGGATTTTATCAAATGCCTTCTGGAAATCCATATAAACAACTTCCATAAACATTCACCTGCCCAATACCTTAGTCACTTTTTCAAAAAATTCAATGAGGTTTGTCAGGCATGACCTATCTGTCATGAATTCATGCTGGTTATCCCTGAATGATTGAAAATTTTCAAGGTGTTCAGTTACCCCTTCCTTGATGATAGACTCCAACAATTTTCCCACCACAGATATTAGGTTGACTGGTCTGTAATTCTCTGGTTTTCCTCTTTTGCACTTCTTAAAAAGCAGAGTGACATGTGTAATTTTCGAATCCAGAGGGACAACTCCTATCTCTAGGGAACTCTGAAGGATTAAAGTTAAGGCATCTACAACATGCTCGGTGGAAACAGTCAGGTCCTTAATTCCATTAATTTCCTCATTACAATGTCTTACTTACGTTAATTTTATTCAGTCCCTGTTCCCCATCCACCAATAATTTCCTCGGGACTTCTGGCAAACTATCCTCCTTTTCTACTGTAAATACTGAGGCTAAGTAATATTATTTAACATGTCTGCCATTTCCTCATAGTCATTGACAATATCCCCACTGTCTATCTTTAGTGGGCCAACATTGCTCCTGACCACCCAATTTCCCTTTATGTAAATATAAAATTTTTTCTCATTGATTTTAATGAACCTGGCAAGATACCTATCATAATCCCTTTTAGTAGCCCTTATAAGCTGCTTTGTGACCATTTGCTGGTCTTTATATCTTTCCCAATCAGCAGGATCTGTGCTGATTTTTGCAAACCTCTTTTGTTCAGTTTTATGCTGTTCCTTATCTCTTTTGTTGTCCGTGGCTAGTTCATTTCTGTGAAGTAGAGATTTTCCCATTTTGGGATATAAACTGGTTTTGTATTGTATTAAATGTTTCTTCAAACATCTTCCATTGCTCCTTTTAGAGACAAAAAAGAACTGCAGATGCTGGAATCCAAGGCAGACAAACAGGAAGCTGGAAGAACACAGCAAGTCAGGCAACATCTAGAGGAAAGGAGAAATCAACGGTTTGGGTATTACGCTTCTTCAAGACTGGATGTAGGGATAGGGGGAGCTGTCGATAAAGAGAGTGGAGGGCAGGTAGCAGACTGGTGGTGATAGGTGGACACCGGAAGTAGGTATGACCTGGTTGGTCGATGGGAGGGATGAATCCGGTTGGTAGCTGGAAGGGAGGTTCAGTAGGTGGAATGGAAGGGAGGAGGCGGGGCTGGAAAGGGAGCTGGGGGATGGGTGGGAAGGTTATTTGAAATTAGAGAACCTGTCACCATCTATCACCACCATTCCGCTACCCTCCCCCCATTCTGCGACTCCCCCTACCCTCACATCCAGTTCTGAAGAAGGGTAATATCCGAAAAGTTGACTTCTCCTTTCCTCTAGATGTCGCCTGGCTTGCTATGTTCTTCCAGTCTCCCGTTTGTTCCACAGCTCTTTAGTTGTTTTACCCATTAGCAGATTTTCCCAGTTTACTGCAGACAATCTCTGTCTAATCTCATCAACGTTGACTTACCTAAATCTAAAACTCTAGTAGCTGATTCATGCTTTTCATTTTCAAACGCTAAATTGAACTCAATCATGTTATGATCACTATTTGATAAATATTTGATAAATATTCATGCACAATTAGGTTACTAATTAAATCTGTCTCATTACTCATTATTAAATACAATATTGCTTGTTTCCTTGTTATATCCAGGTCATATTGCTGCAGGAAACTGTCCCAGGCAGACTTCAGAAATTTGTTTTCTTTCCGACAAGTGCTTGTCTGCCTTTCAAATACTATGTTAAAGTTGAAATTTCCCATTAACAGTACCCTGACTTTGTTACACACTTGCCTAATTTCTGCATTTATATGATCTAGCACTTTAGAGCTGCTACCAGGATGTCAGTACACAACACCTGCTACAGCTTTAGACCTTTTACTATTAAAATATCTGAAATGTAAATGGTTGTTTTCCCAAACTGGTTTCTCATTGGGTCAGAGATAGTAGGAACTGCAGATGCTGGAGAATCCGAGACAACAAGGTGCAGGGCTGGATGAACACAGCAGGCCAAGCAGCATCATAGGAGCAGAAAGGCTGACGTTTTGGGCCGAGACCCTTTATCAGAAAAGGGAGAGGGGAAGGGTGTTCTGAAATAAATAGGGAGAGAGTGGGAGGCGGATAGAAGATGGATAGAGGAGAGGATAGGTGGAGAGGAAACAAACAGGTCGAAGAGGCGGGAATGGAGCCAGTAAAGGTGAGTGCACGTGGGGAGTTAGGGAGGGGATAGGTCAGTCCAGGGAGGACGGACAGGTCAAGGGGGCGGGATGAGGTTAGTAGGTAGGAGATGGGGGTGCGGCTTGAGGTGGGAGGAGGGGATAGGTGGGAGGAAGAACAGGTTAGGGAGACGGGGACGAGCTGGACTGGTTTTGGGATGCGGTAGAGGGAGGGGAGATTTTGAAGCTTGTGAAATCCACATTGATACCATTGGGCTGCAGGGTTCCCAAGCGGAATATGAGTTGCTGTTCCTGCAACCTTCGGGTGGCATCGTTGTGGCACTGCAGGAGGCCCAGGATGGACATGTCGTCTGAGGAATGGGAGGGGGAGTTGAAATGGTTCGCGACTGGGAGGTGCAGTTGTTTATTG
>NW_025981127.1:1421-5438 GCF_021869965.1 Rhincodon typus | reverse complement strand
AACACAAAGCAAAGGCAAAGGTAACGAAAACAGAAGCTGTTGGAAAAGTTCAGCAGGTCTGGCAGCATCTGTGGAGGCAAAAAAAACAGAGTTAAAGTTCCAGGTCCGGTGACCCTTCCACAGAACACAAAGGCAGTCGTAATGGTTGTTGAGAAGAGACAAAACATTGGTTTACATTCAATAGTGAGTTCAAAAGCTTTTGACCCATTAACACAGTCCTCTGATTGGATATACTTTCCCCGAGCGATTGCATCCTGTCTTCATGCTGTATTTCATTTTCAATCAGATCTTCATTCTATCATTAACACCTGCTCTGGAGCAATGCTTTGTCTCTCCTCTACAACTTTTACCACCCTCTTTCCCCTTTTATTCGTTGGCACACTTTGATCTGCAAACCCCCTCACTCTCTAATTTACGCTAATAACCCCTTCTGTTCCATGTATTTCTCTATCCCCTTTCGACAGGATCATATCCATCAAATTTCCACTTCACTTCAGTTGCAAAACGTTTCACTGGACTCAAAACAGTAACTTCCTCTTTCCACAGAGGGGGGCGGGGTGGTCGGTGCATAGGGAGGGGCCGCATTATCGAGGAGGGGCGGTGCGGGGAACGGTGTCTTTGCTGACATTGACGGTTCAGAATTTGAAAACAAGGGATCTCGCTCTTGCGGGGGCACGCACCTATCTTCACCTCCGCTGGCGCTCTTTCCTCGGTGTGGGCGTGGTAGTGGTCGTGGTCTGGCTTTAGAACATAAGAACTGGGAGCAGGAGTAGGCCATCCGGCCCTTCGAACCTGCTCCGCCATTCAATAAGATCATGGCTGATCTTTTTGTGGACTCAGATCCACTTACCCGCGTTCTCACCGTATCCCTTGATTCCTTCATTGTTCAAAAAAAATCTACCTTACAGTTAAAAACGTTTACTGAAGTAGCATCAACTACTTCACTGGGCAAGGAATTTCATAGATTAACAACCCTCTGGGTGAAGAATTTCCTTCTCAACTCAGTCTTTCCCCTGCCTCCGCTGATTGGAGCAACCACACGTCATGGGCGTCACCCCGGTCCTCACGGGCGAGACTCTGTCGTTCGTAGGCGGGGCTCATGCACAGACCTTGTCATCTGATTGGTTAAACTGTCGCGCCTGCCCCCTTTTGCTCACGTGGGGTTTGGACACGGGTTCGTGGTCGCATGGTTCCTCGTGACTAATTAGTTGCCGAGCACCTGGTCTTTCTTCATCCATAGTTCTATACTTTTAACCTGGTGCACACCTGACGTTGGAAGCCTGTTTCTGGCTGTACCATCGTTGTTGAGCCTTGAACGAAGTCTTCCGTGAGGCTTGTTCCTCAGTCTTGGCTCTGTATGTTACCCTGTCTGTTGGGGCCATGATATGGTGGATCTCAGGGCAGGTTGAGTTGAGTTGATGAGTGGTTGAGTACGCAGCAGATGAACCACCTCTCGCATAAATGTGAAGTTACCTACTTTAGGGGCAAAAACTGAACAGCCATATATTATCTAAAGGGTGACAGATTGGGAAAGGGAGGGGTGCACTGAGTCCTTAATGTCCTTGTACCTGTCGCTGAAAGCAAGTATGACCCTGACCCTGACCCTGACCCTAACCCTACTGCAGGTGGTGAACAAGGCAGATGGTTCGTTGGCTGCCTTATAGAGGGGATTCATGGATTGGTTATCGTGACAGTGAGTGAAAGATTTACCAGAGTGATTTCTGGGATGGTGGTATTGAGAGATGAATGACTGGATCAGTTAGGTCTATATTCGTGGGAGTTTAAAAGAAGAACGGGCATCTGATGGAAGCCTATAAAGTTAAAGAGGACTTGACAAGGTAGATGCAGTAATGATGTCGTCAATGAGTTAGGAGTCCAGAAATAGGGCTGAGAATCAAGGAGGTAAAGGAGATCATTCAGGAAATGAGGAGAAATGTCTTCACCCAGACAGAGGTCAGCCTGTGGAATTCTGTCTGGGAACTGTTGAGGTCAAACCATTGACTATTTTCAAAGGGAAATTGGATATGGTGCTTAGGACTAAAGAGAACAAAGACAGTGGGTAGAAACAGTGTGAGTTCAATGATCAGCCATGATCATGTTGAAAGGTGGAACAGGCTCGAAGTGCTTACTCCTATTTTTACGAACCAAAAGAGACAAGATTGAGTGGAATGACCCCGTGGGTGAGGACTTCAGGGTTTTTAAAATTCATTTGGGAGATCTAAAGATCGCTGGCTGGTCCAGCTTTATTGGCTGCCATTAGTTGCCCCATGAGAAGGTGGTGTTGAGCTGCCTTCTTGAACCACTCCAGTCCTTGTGCTGACAGTTGACCCACAATCATTAGAATCCCCACAATGTGGAAACAGGCCATTTGGCCCAACAAGTCCATAATGACTCCAAAAAGCATTCCACCACACTGACCCCTCCCCCCACCCGCACCCGCCCCCCCGCTCCACCCTATCCCTGTAACCCTGCACTTCCCATGGATAATTCACATAACTACTCATCCCGAGACACAATGGGCAATTTAGCGTGGCCAATTCACCTAATCCACACATCTTTAGTCTTTAGGAGGAACCCGGAGCACCTGGAGAAAACCGACAAATACATGGGAAGAATGTGCAAACCCCCACACACACAGTCACCTGAGACTGAATTGAACCCAGATCTCCAGCGCTGTGAGGCAGCAGTGCTGACCACTGGCCACTGCTTGTAAGGACAATTTTGTTAGGAAGGCAGGTCCAGGGTTTTGACCCAGTGACAGAGAAGGAATGGTGACACATTTATAGTTTGGAGGGGATCTTGTAGGGAGTGGTATTCCCATGTCTCTGCTCTTGTCCTTCCAGATGGAAGTAGTCACGTGTTTTGAAAGCGCTGTCTGAGGATTTTTGGAGGAATTTCTGCAGTGTCCCTTGTAGATGGTACACACTGCTGCTACTAAGTTTTGGTGGTGGAGGGAGTGAAAGTTTGTGATGTGGTGCCAATCAAGTGGGCTGTTTTGTCCTGAACAGTGTTGAGCTTCTTGTGTTGTTGGAGCTGCACCTGTCCAGGGCTGACTTGTGTCTTAATGTGGAAAGATTCAGAAGCTCAGGTTGTCCTCAGCCTTCTGAATGATGAAAAGTCTGCCGAGTGACTACCTCTCCTGGAAGTTGCCGGTCTGTTCAGTTGTTGTGGCATTTGCACCAAGTCCTTGGAGGTGGAACATTTGTTGCCCTGTAAATTTGATGTTTCAGTTCCATATGCGTTCATTATGTTACTTCCTTTCCATGTCCTGCTCTGACAGGTGCAACAGTATCCCACAACATGAGCAGACGGTTGCTGCATCTTTCCTCGTCCTCTGCCCCACCCAACAGCATTCTGACAGTATGAGCCTCATACATAACTCCCCCAATTTGGATGGTTTTCCCAACGGATATTTATCCCTTCACCTCTTCCACACCCGCCTCCCCATCATTCCCATGGGGAGTTGATCACTTGACAAACTGATGCATTCTTTTTAACATTCAGCCAGTGAAGGAAACAGAAGATCATCATTAACCGAGCCACCCCACACCACCATACACACACTCCCATGCTTGTACTGAGCGGTGGTGAAGGAGCCACCTTTCAGAAAGAAACTTCTTCAATAAGACCATGCCTGCCATCACGAGAACAGATAAATCTTGTGTATTATTTACAGAATAGGCTATTTTTCTTCTGTATGTCCTGGGGCTGACATGTTTCTGTTAACTTCTGATTTCGTGACATTGATTATCTAATGGTTGCCCCTCTCTGCTCGAGTGCTATTAATTCGGATATTTGAAGATTACAATTTTAGTTTGTCTACAGCATTTGTAATTTCTCTCAGAATTTCTCTCTCTCTTTCTCCCTCTTGGTGGATGACTGTCTTCCTTCACAGTTGCATTCAATGTATTTCCAAGTCAGGATGGTGAATGGCTTGGAGGGGAACTGGAAGGTGGCATTTCTAGTATGCTACCCTTGTTCTTCCAGGAAGTGGTCGTGGGTTTGTCTGAGGATCTT
>NW_025981127.1:0-1321 GCF_021869965.1 Rhincodon typus | reverse complement strand
GTCGTTGGTAGAGGGAGTGGATATTTGTAGATGTAGTGCCAGTCAAGCGTGCTGCTTTGTACGAGATCGTTTAAAGCTTCTTATGTTGTTTGGGCTGCACTCATCCAGGCAAATGGGGACTATTCCATCACACTCCTGACTTGTGCCTTGTAGATAGTGGACAGGCTTTGAGGAGTCAGGAGGAGAATTACTCCCTGTGGTATTCCTAGCTTCTGACCTGCTCTTGCACTGTGTTTATATGGTGAGTGCAGTTGAGTTTCTGGTCAATGATGACCCTCAGGATGTTGATAGTGGGGATTCAGTGATGTTAAGACTGTAGAATGCCAAGGGGCAGTGGTTAGATTGTCTCTTATTGGTGATGGTTGTATTGTGTGACACAAATGTTATTTACACTTGTTGGCCCAAGCCAGGTCTTGTTGCATTTGAACAAGGACTGCTTTAGTATCTGAGGAGCTGCGAATGGTTCTGAACATTGTGCAAACATCAGTGTACATCCCATCATTGTAAAGGGTTCAGAATTGAGGGTATGCCACATAATTAGACATTCAGTACTGAGGGGGTGCCTCATTGTCAGAGGGTCAACATTGAGGCAGTGCCACATCCTAAAGTTATTAGAATTGGAGGAGTGCCACTTGATTACAGGAGCCGAGCTGAGGTATTGCAGCACTTAGAGAAGGTCTAACTGAGGGAATGCCTTATTGACAGAGTGTCAGTCTTGAGGTATTGAAGCACAGTCAGAGTTCCAGTACTGAGGGGGCCCCTCATTGCCACTGCGTTAATACTGAGTCAGTTCCTCAACGTTATGGGGTCAGAATTGAGGGAGTGCGAAATGATTAAAAGTTCAGGACTAACAATACAGGACTGTCAGTGAGTCAGATCTGTAGGAGTCAGAGGGTCAATACGGAGGCAGTGCCTCATTGTGTAGGTGTTGGAATTGAGCGAGTGCCAACCAGATTAGAGAGTGAGTCCAGAGGCATTGTGTCACGGTCAATGGGTTAGAACTGAGGGAGCGCCACATGTTAAGAGGGTTGGTACTGAGGTATTTGCAGCAGTGTGGGAGTGCCTCGTTCTCACAGGATATTACTGAGAAAGTGCCTTATTGTCAGTGAAACATGGAATCATAGAATCGCAGATGTACAGTATGAAAACAGACACTTTAGTCCAACTCGTCCATACTGACCAGATAACCAAAATTAATCTATTCAATTTGGCCATATCCATCAACCCTTCCTATTCGTAGACCCATTCACTTGCCTCTGAAATTTTGTTATTGTGCCATCCATCACCAATTCTACTGGCAGCTTATTGCATACATGTGCCA
>NW_025981126.1:4486-5440 GCF_021869965.1 Rhincodon typus | reverse complement strand
AGTTTGAGAGTCAGAGTTTGTGAGAGGGAGAGAGTGAGAGTCAGAGTTTGTGGGAGAGAGAGAGAGAGAATGTCAGAGCATGTGAGAGAGAGTCAGTGCGTGTGTGTGCGTGAGAGAGAGTCAGCGCGTGTGTGTGTGCATGAGAGAGAATCAGTGTGTGTGTGTGTGAGAGAGAGAGAGTCAGTGTGTATGTGAGAGAGAGAGAGTGTTAGTGTGTGTGTGTGAGAGAGAGTCAGTGTCTGTGTGTGAGAGAGAGTGAGTCAGAGTGTGTGAGAGAGAGAGAGTCAGTGTGTGTGAGAGAAGTAGGGAGAGAGTCAATGTGTGTGTGTGAGAGAGAGAGTGAGTCAGAGTGTGTGAGAGAGGTAGAGAGAGAGTCAGTGTGCGTGTGTGAGAGAGAGAGAGAGTCAGTGAGTGTGTGTTTGAGAGAGAGAGTCAGTGTGTGTGTTTGAGAGAGAGAGAGTCAGTGTGGGTGTGAGAGAGAGAGAGAGTCAGTGTGTGAGAGAGAATCAGTGTCTGTCAGAGGTCAAGAGAGAGTCAGAGCATGTGTGAGAGAGAGTCAGACTGTGAGTGAGAGAGAGTCAGACTGTGTGTGAATGAGAGAGAGTCAGACTGTGCGTGAGTGAGAGAGAGTCAGTGTGTGAGAGAGAGAGTCAGAGCGTGTGTGAGACAGTCAGAGCCTGTGTGTGAGAGAGAGAGAGAGTCAGAGTCAGTGAGAGAGAGAGAGTCAGTGTGTGAGAGAGAGTCAGAGCGCGTGTGTGAGACAGAGAGAGTCAGAGCGTGTGTGAGACAGAGTCAGAGCGTGTGTGAGCGAGAGAGTCAGAGCGTGTGTGAGAGAGAGAGAGAGAGAGTCAGTGTGTGTGAGAGGGAGTCCGAGTGTGTGTGTGTGAGAGAGAGAGTCAGAGTCTGTGAGAGATAGTGAGTCCGAGTGTGTGTGAGAGGGAGTCAGAGTGTGTG
>NW_025981126.1:3408-3986 GCF_021869965.1 Rhincodon typus | reverse complement strand
GAGACAGAGAGTCAGAGTCTGTGAGAGATAGCCAGTCAGAGTGTGTGTGAGGGGGAGTCAGAGTGTGTGTGAGAGAGAGAGAGAGTCAGAGTCTGTGAGAGATAGGGAGTCAGTGTGTGAGAGAGGGAGTCAGAGTGTTGAGAGAGAGTGAGTCAGACTGTGTGTGAGTGAGAGTCAGTGTGTGAGAGAGAGAGATAGAGCATGTGTGAGAGTCAGTGCATGTGTGAGAGAGAGAGACAGAGAGTCAGAGTCTGTGAGAGGAAGTCAGAGTCTGAGAGAGAGTGAGTCAGACTGTGTCTGAGAGAGAGAGAGTCAGTGTGTGAGAGAGTCAGAGCTTGTGTGTGAGAGAGAGAGTCAGAGCGTGTGTGAGAGAGAGAATCAGAGCGTGTGTGAGAGAGAGAGAGAGAGTCAGAGTCTGTGAGAGATAGGGAGTCCAAATGTGTGTGAGAGGTAGACAGAGAGTCAGTGTGTGAGAGAGAGTGAGTCAGACTGTGTCTGAGAGAGAGAGAGTCAGTGTGTGAGAGACAGTCAGTGTGTGTCAGAGAGGTAGAGAGAGAGTCAGAGCGTGTGTGAGAGAG
>NW_025981126.1:2139-2908 GCF_021869965.1 Rhincodon typus | reverse complement strand
TGTGTGAGAGAGAGTCAGTGTGTGTCAGAGAGGTAGAGAGAGAGTCAGAGCGTGTGTGAGAGAGAGAGTCAGAGCGTGTGAGAGAGAGAGAGAGAGAGTCAGAGTCTGTGAGAGATAGGGAGTCCAAATGTGTGTGAGAGGTAGACAGAGAGTCAGTGTGTGAGAGAGAGTGAGTCAGACTGTGTGTGAGAGAGAGAGAGTCAGTGTGTGAGAGACAGTCAGTGTGTGTCAGAGAGGTAGAGAGAGAGTCAGAGCGTGTGTGAGAGAGTGTCAGTGTGTGTGTGTGAGAGAGTGTGAGGGAGGGAGCAAGACAAAGTGTGTGTGAGAGTGACAGTGTGAGAGAGAAAGAGAGTCAGAGTGTGTGTGTGAGAGAGAGAGAGTCAGAGTCTGTGAGAGATAGGGAGTCAGTGTGTGAGAGAGGGAGTCAGAGTGTTGAGAGAGAGTGAGTCAGACTGTGTGTGAGTGAGAGTCAGTGTGTGAGAGAGTCAGTGTGTGAGACAGTCAGTGCGTGTGTGAGAGAGAGTCAGTGCGTGTGTGAGAGAGAGAAAGAGAGAGAGAGAGTCAGAGTCTGTGAGAGATAGGGAGTCCGAGTGTGTGAGAGAGGGTGAGTCAGACTGTGTGCGAGTGAGAGAGAGTCAGAACATGTGTGAGAGAGAGTCAGTGCGTGTGTGAGAGAGAGTCAGAGTGTGTGTGAGAGAGAGAGCCAGTGTGTGTCAGAGAGGTAGAGAGAGAGTCAGAGCATGTGTGAGAGAGAGTCAGAACATGTGTG
>NW_025981126.1:1040-1639 GCF_021869965.1 Rhincodon typus | reverse complement strand
CACAGTCTGACTCACTCTCTCTCACGCACTGACTCTCTCTCTACCTCTCACACATGCTCTGACTCTCTCACACGCACACTCTGACTCTCTCTCACACACTCTGACTCTCTCTCATACCACTCTGACACTCTCTCACACCACTCTGACACTCTCTCACACACTCTGACTCTCTCTCACACGCACTGACTCTCTCTCACACGCACTCACTCTCTCTCACACACGCACTGACTGTCTCACACACTGACTCTCTCACACACTGACTCTCACTCACACACAGTCTGACTCACTCTCTCTCAACACTCTGACTCCCTCTCTCACACACTCTGACTGGCTATCTCTCACAGACTCTGACTCTCTGTCTCTCTCTCTTACACACGCTGACTCTCTGTCTCTCTCTCACACACACGCTCTGACTCTCTCTCTCACACACTGACTCTCTCTCACTCACACACAGTCTGACTCACCCTCTCTCACACACTCTGACTCCCTATCTCTCACAGACTCTGACTCTCTCTCTCTCTCTCACACACACTCTGACTCCCTCTCACACACACTCGGACTCCCTATCTCTCACACACTCTGACTCTCTCTCTCTCTCT
>NW_025981126.1:0-540 GCF_021869965.1 Rhincodon typus | reverse complement strand
CACTGACTCCCTATCTCTCACAGACTCTGACTCTCTCTCTCTCTCTCACACACTCTGACTCACTCTCTCTCTCACACACTCTGATTCACTCTCTCTCACACACACACACTGACTCTCTCTCTCACACACACACACTGACTCTCTCTCTACCTCTCTCTCACACACTGACCTCTCTCTCTCACACACACACACTGACTCTCTCTCTACCTCTCTCTCACACACTGACCTCTCTCTCTCACACACTGACCTCTCTCTCTCATACACACTCTGACTCTCTCGCTCTCACACACGCACTGACTCTCTCGCTCTCACACACGCTCTGACTCTCTCTCTCACACACGCTCTGACTCTCTCTCTCACACACAGTCTGACTCACTGTTTCTCACAGACGCTGAATCTCTCTCCCTCTCACACACACTCTGACTCCCTCTCACACACACTCTGACTCCCTATCTCTCACAGACTCTGACTCTCTGTCTCTCTCTCTCACACACGCTCTGACTCTCTCTCACACACGCACTGACTCTCTCTCACACACGC
>NW_025981125.1:1105-5440 GCF_021869965.1 Rhincodon typus | reverse complement strand
CTGGTTTGGAACAGTTAAATTTCTTAACAACTGCCAAAGTAGAACCAATCAAAATTAATTTCTGATTAAATGGTCACCTGATTCAAATGGAGGTTGAAAACAGCATGGCAGTTTCAGAGTTTGCAGAATCAGTCTTTAACAAAATTCACTCTGGAGTCCGATCTTTATGTTTGCGCAAGACGTCAGCTAGGCTAAGAACCTATACCAGGGATCTTTTGCAGATTAAGGGTACACCTCTGAGAAGTCTCTTGGGAGAAGCAGCTGGTTTAGTTACCACTGATTGTAGTAAAAGGCTCAAGTCCAAGCTTGATGGAGTGAAATTGGTTGAGAAAGATTCACCAATATTAGCTCACCATTTTTCGATTCGGAAATGGCTACCTGAGTGAAATTCTAATTAAATACCTGGAAGGTTTTCAGGAAAGTCTTATGTCTATCAAAGGAGCTAAGGCCAACTTGCATGTTAAACAGGAAGCAATTCCATAATGCTGCAAGGCCCACCCAGTGCCATTTGCCTTACAGGCAAAGGTTAAAAATCACATGATACCAGGTTATAGTCCAACAGGTTTGTTTGAAGACACAAGCTTTTGGAGTCTTACACCTTTTTCAGGTGTCAGTGACAGAGATGGCATTGGACACAGAATTTATAAGCAAAAGATCAAAGGGTCATAGAGCTGATGTAGTGTTGAACAACCCTAAGATGGCTGTTAAATCTTTAATAAGTTAGAAAAGATTTAATGCAAATTCCTGAATTTCTTTAAAATCACTCCCCTGAGATAACTAAAGGATATATCAGAGATAGTAGGAACTGCAGATGCTGGAGAATCTGAGATAACAAAGTGTAGAGTATCTCAGATTCTCCAGCATCTGCAGTTCCTACTATCTCTGATAATCCAGTTCCACACCTTGTTATCTCAGGTTCTCCAGCATCTGCAGTTCCTACTATCCCTGGAGTATTGTATATAGTTTCAGCCTTCTTATGTATGGAGGGATATTCTGGTTGAGGAGGGAGTGCAACAAAGGTTGACCAGGTTGATTCCTGGTTGATAGCATTGATGTATGAAGAGAGATTGGATCAGACAGAACTCCGTTCATTGGATTTTAGAAGTTTAGTGGGTATTTCTAACATGATTAAACAGGATAGATGCAAGAAGGATGTTCTTGATGCTGGGAGAGTCCAGAACCAAGGGTTACAGTCTGAAGATATGGGGGAGGCCATTTAGGACAGAGATGAGGAGAAATTTCCAGAGGGTGGTGAGTCCATGCAATTCTCTGCCATAGAAAGCAGCTGAGGTCAAAAAATTGATGATTTTCAAAAGGAGGTGGGTTTTGTTCTTAGGGTCTAAAAGAATTATTAAGTATGGAGAAAAGCAGGAACAGGTTAGTGCATGGGATGATCGGCCCTGATCATATTGAATGGCAGAGCTATCTCAAAGGACTGAATAGCCTACTCCTGTTAATATTTTTTGTTCCTATGTTTCTATGAGAGAAGGTGGGACATCTTGGCTGGAACTTTTCCACCCTAAATAATGTTTCTGAGCATGCCCTTCTCATCCAGATGATAAGGATGGATTATTCTTAATTCATTCATGGGATGTGGGTGTTACTAGCAAGTCCATCATTTGTTGCCCATCCTTAATTGCTCAGGAGAAAATGGTGGTGAGCTGCCTTCTTGAACCTGCTCTAGTCCTTATAGGACAGGTACATCTACTGTGCTGTTAGGAAGCAAGTTCCAGGACTGTGAAGTAGCCACAGTAAAGGAACAGCCAGTATGGTTCCATGTCAGGACAGTGAATGGGATAGTGATAGGGATCTTGCAGGTAGCAGTATTCTGATGCATCTGCTGCCCTTGTCCTTCGAGGTGGTAAAATAACTACTAAAAGAACTGGAGAGAGAGGAGGAATGTTTTCCCCACACACACAGGGTTGTTGAGATCTTGAACCAATTATCTGAAAGAGTGGTGGACATAGATTTGCTTAGAACTGTCTGAGAGCAAATGGACATATATCTGAAGTGAGCTAATTTGTGGGGAGAAAGGGGGTTTAGGATTAACTTGGACAGATCTTTTAAGGAACTGACACAGACAGGAAGAGTCAAATGATCCCCATTTGTCCTGCAACGGTTCTGGGATTCTGCAACACCAGCAATAAGAGAGAAACCAATCTCGAGGAGGTAATCTGGTGGAGGTTTATATTTCAGCTGTCCAGGGTCGCTCAGTATTCCATTAGTTAAAGTGAATATGTCGGAATAATGGACTGACTATTGCAGGGAAAGAAATCCATGGCCAATGATTCTTTTGGATGTATTGGAAAATTAGCTTCTGTACCAGTCTTCTGAAAAGTAATGAGCTTCAGTTCCTTTAGCTCAAACCCATCATAATGTTGTACCTTTTGATGTAGCAATTTGCTGCTGCACTTAAGCTGTTTGTTTGTCATCTTTGGATTGTATAAAAGAAAGAAAGACTTGCATTTGTGACCAAGAATAATAATGCGTTTGACCCTTATTTGAGAAACAGGATTACGCGGAAAGAGGGAAAGAACTTGAATTTATAGAGCACCTTCCACAACATCAGGACATCTCAAAATCAATTCACGGCCAACAAAATCCCCTTGATGAGTGGCCACTTCTGTAATGCGGGAAACACAGCAGCCAAATTGTACACAGAAAGCCCGCACCAACAGTTAAAAAAAGTGAATTCCTAGCTTAATTGTTAGTAATTCAGGCCAAGATGTTGGGTGAACGTTCCCAACTCTAATTTGTGGAGCATGTCAATTTTCACGTCTATCTTAGAGTACAGGCAAGGTTTTGATTTAATACCTCACCAGAAAGAATTCACCCTTTCAATGCAACTCTAATGAAGTATTCAACTTTACAGAGTGTGAACATAACCTTCCAATTCAGAGGCAACAGCCACCATTTTATCTAATTAATGACGTGTTGTTTTAGCTAAGCGACTTTCCTCCATACCAGCAGCGTAACAACGCCTCGTAGTGCTGAGGATTTTGCATCTGTAGCTGTCCAGGTTTCTAATAAGCTTTTCCTTCTTTTTAAGGAAAACAAAATACATTCTCGACATGCAAAGCAAAAGCAGCGACGTCGGGCCCACTGCTGGAGATGGAGGCGTGCTGACCACCTGGCCTCACCTTGCGCTTCTGCTGTCCCCTCTACGTCTCTGGAATCCATGTTTGACATGACATCCACTGCAGGCAGATGTGTGGACGCTGCAATCAAACAATGATTTCTGTTCGGATTTGCTCTGTGGCAGAGTGGCACATGGTGGCACCCAGCACAACCTCCCTTCCCTAGAAACTACACTGCACTCGATCACCGGCCAAACTCCATTCACTTTTACCAGACAACATACCATTTGTGTTTACTCTCACATTTTGGATTACTGCCTCTCCCATACAAATCCATTTTCATTCAAAGACATGTATTCGTTCATGTCAGGTTGCTTATGGCCAGTATAAGAAGCAAACATCATGGGAAAATGTTGCGGGGGGGATCACACGCAGAAAATGATCTCCTGGGCCATTCATCCAAGAAAGCGTAAATAATTTAATTTTACATCATTTTTTCCATAGCTGAAATCATTCGTTTTCCATTTATTACTTTCCATTATGTTTAGTTCTTAGTATATAATTTTTAGGAATAGTTACCTTATTTTAATTAAACTTAGGGATCAGGAAAGTTTCTAAAAGTAAAACAAGACACTTTTATCTCTGCTGGAGAAGATCTTTAAGAAAAATATGGTCCCCGTTGTCAGATTTGCACCAAACACTGAGCTCGGAGCTTCTGCATGGTGTTCTCTGGAGCTGGATCAATGCAAGATGGGGAATTTCTGAGAGGATTGGTCCCCTTGCCCGGTAGTAACTTTAGTGGAAACGCTGTGGAAACCTTAGGAAAGTAGAATTGAAGGGAAGCACTGTTTCTCTGGTGTTTGGAGGTGTTTATTTGGTTGTTGAAGTTAGTTGCTGAAGGTGAATCTCAGTAGAAAACCCCAGCCTTACCCTACAATGTCAAAGCATCATCTGGGGGGCTGGTCTATTACAACTTACATTGTTAAATATTGCAGACCTTGTATAAGCTATGCCATCACACACTGTCGTTTTAGGAATCTCCGCATTTGAAATGTTTCTTTAAAAAAGAACTTATATTTATATGTCGCGTGCCCGTCTCTTTACGTTGTAATTATCACTTAGTCACGTCTTGGTGTTACTTTTTTTTTGCTATCAATTGAGTAATTGATTATAACGGGTTCAAGCCATTCCCTTTTTTAAAAAATGTCACAATCCATCAAATCTTTTATGTACAGAATTAGCCAGAATCAAAAATGTC
>NW_025981125.1:0-605 GCF_021869965.1 Rhincodon typus | reverse complement strand
AATTTCTTTCAAGTCACTGTCCTGAGATAACTAAAGGTTTTATCAGTTCCCTCAGTACAACAGAGGTGATATCCCAGGACAGACAATGCATTTTAGGTGTGAGGCCTTGTTTAGAATCTGGCTGTGTATCAAATTGGAGTCAGAGTGGTTTTATTTCCAAAGTAGGAAGTTATAAAATGCCACATTGACTGTCTACAAATTGTGTGCTTTTTGAACACAATAGAATGTATCTGCAATTACAAATCTGCAAATGCAAATTCACCTCATAGATTCATTTGTGCATGTGTGTGTGTGAGAGACAGTGTTTGTATGAGAGAGGGTCTGTGTGAGTGTGTTTGTGTGAGAGGGTATGTGTGTGTGTGTGTGTGTGTGAGCGTATAGTGTGGTGGGGTCACCTGTAGTGCAAACATGGACCCAAGATCTCGTTGAGGCTGAAGGAATCATCAAACCAGTACAGTTTGCGGAATTTGCAGCACCGGACGTACAGATTATGGAGCCTGATGGGTCAATTTGCCTTTGTTGGGATTTTAAACAGATGGTAAACTGTGTTACACAGCTGATTAAATACTCAATCCCTCGCATAGAGGATTTATACACAAAGCTAG
>NW_025981124.1:0-5440 GCF_021869965.1 Rhincodon typus | reverse complement strand
ATCTATCTCTACACCCTGACATGATCTAACTAAGTTTCAATACAGTACAACATCCCTCCTTCTTTCAACTCTATCCCTCTGAAAGAAAAGCCTAACACTTGGATTGCTATTTTGTGGCATGTCTAACGTGGGGAACCTCTTGTGATGATGCACTCTTTTACTCCGAGATCCCTTTGTTCCTCTCTTCCATGTTGACTCATATTTTCCAAGTTATAAGGGACATGTCTAACCTTCCTACCACAATGTATTGCCATTTATTTATCTGTGTTGAATATTATTTGCCAAGTACTTGACTGTTCTGCAAGTTTACAATAGAAATAATTTCAAATACCAGAAAAATAATTAGTCAATTGAGATAATTTAAGCAGACAGAGATCTGACAATTGATACAGGAATTCTTTTCAACCCAGTGTGTAAGAAGCTTGGCAAGGGAGCATTCACCTTCGATTTAGTCATGAGGAATGAACCAGATCAGATGAAAGGATTAAAATTAGGAGGTATCTACGGTGTAGTATACAGGCAGATTGTAGGAGGTTGTTCAGTGTGACTGCTATGGAGGTTCTGTGTCTCGGCATCTACCTCTGAGTCTGAAGCTCTGAGTTCAAGTCCCACCCTAGGACTTGCCCATGGAAGGAGCATTCATCATGTAGTTCCACAGTATGATAATCCACCAGCTAATCCTTCCACCACTGTTCTCTAGAGGGTGCATGAAAATAGAAGACAAACAAACAAAAGTGATGAACAGATGCTGATCAGTGTGATTTGTGAATGCTGTATTTACTATCACAGATTATGATTTGAGAAGAATACTAAATAAAAACTGAAAGAACTGCGAATGCTGTAAATCAGGAACAAAAACAGAAGTTGCTGGAAAAGCTCAGCAGGTCTGGCAGCACCTGTGACGAAAAAAAACAGAGTTAACTTTTCAGGTCCGGTTCTGAGGAAGGGTCACCGGACCCGAAACGTTAACTCTGATTTTTTTTCTTCACAGATGCTGCCAGACCTGCTAAGCTTTTCCAGCAACTTTGTTTTTATTTGTGACTTGAGAAGAGTTGAAGAAGAGACATGCTGGACTTGAAATGTTAATGATTTCACTCTTTACAAATGACGTTAGACCTGCTGACTATCGACATCACTCCACTTTGTTACAGAATATGATTTGTTAGTTCTAATTAGATTGACTCTGCAGCGCTGAATAGTACAAACACCAGTTGTTGCTACAAAAGCTTAGTATTCAGAAACATCCTGAAAAATATTGGTCTAATAATAGCATAAAAATTTTGTGTTTCTCACTGACAGTGCCCACACTTCCTGACACCACATGTTACAGCTTATTCATTGGAAGATTATATTAAAGTTACTCATTTTTTTGTAGTTTTTAATGAAAAGTCCCTTTTGAAAAATCAGTCATTTCTTTAAAAAATACAAAAACATTCTCAACTGATAAATAAAAACATCCCACCTCTAAACTTTCCACCATGACATACACAGCTGGTCTAGAAAGTACCTCAGTATCTAAGATACAGGTTGAAAAGTACAGAGTTTCATAGAGAAAACTCCTCTCTGCTTGATGTCTTTCACTGCAGAACATAAACAGTTCATTTCAGGAGTGTCAATTTGAAAAAAAAAGTTTAGTGAAACTCTTCAATAACAATTGGTCTTTAAACAGTGGCATTCATGTAGAAAACAGGGTGTGTTATGGGGAAAGCAGGGGTTGAGGAAAGAAAGGAGATAAAAAGTGAGCCAGGGACCAAGCTATGAAGGACAAGTCAAAGGAGGGGGACCGGTAGCTTTGTCATAAAGGATGAGATTTTACAAAGAGTTTTTAAGATGTTGAAGGAAGTGAAGAAGTGAAAACTTCTGGTAAAGTGTTCCAAAGAACCAAATCAAGTTAGCTGAAGGTTATGCCTTTAATGATGAGGTGAAGAGCTGGGAAGATAAGACATAGTCTGATATTCAGAGTTCGACAACTCAAGGACTGGAGAATGTTGCAACGATACAGTGAAATAAAACTGTGGAGGGATTAGAAAATGCAAAGCAATATTATCAGCTCAGTGTGCTAGTTGAATCCAAAGAGCAAAGAACAATGCAGCATTAGGAACAGGCCTGTCAGCCCTCCAAGCCTGCGCCAACATATTTTGCCGTCCCAGACTAAAGCTATGCTCACTCACAGGATCTGTATCCCTCTAATCCCTTCCTATTCATGTATTCGTCCCGGTGCTTTTTGAATGTTGCTATTGTGTCTGTTTCCACCACCTCCTCTGGCAGTGTGTTCCAGGAACTCACCACCCTTTGTGTGAAAAGCCTGCCTCAAACATCTCTTTTAAACATCCCCCTGCACACCCCTCCCCTCCCCTGCACCTTGAACCTGTGTCATCTAGTAATTTACTTCTCCACCTGGGAAAAAGCCTCACACTTTCCACTCTATCCATGACATTCACAATCTTACAAATGTCTTTCAGGTCGCTCCTCAACCTTCTATGTTGCAGTGAAAACAAGCCAAGTCTATCCAACCTTTCTTCATAGCTAAAATTCCCCCATACCAGGCAACATCCTTCTGGTAGTGTGGTAACCAGAACTGTATGCAATATTCCAAGAGTGGCCTAACTAAAGTTCTATATAGCTGCAGCATAACTTTGTCTATCCTTAATGCCCCTTCGCATGAAAGTCAGTGAGATTGAGAAAGCTGGACTCCATGCAGAAGATTCAGACACCTTGAGTTAAATTTTAACAATGAAAGTGGGGAGGGAATCATCCACTCAACTAATTTTAAATTAAAAACAATAAAGGCAGACATTGTAGGATGAGCTCTCTTGGCATAATTGAGGCCTGATGTGACATCTTAAGCCAGGTACACAAACTGGAGCTCAATAATGACTTTCCCAACATTCTAAAATTATCTGGAACAACAGTCTGCAACAAAGTAAGAACTTGCCCAATGTTGGGTCTTTCAGTAATGAAGTGAGCATCTTTGCACAAGGCATTCCTCCAGAAGCCTACAATTCTTGGATTTCCTGTATGTTGAGGACCCCTGACCACTGGTGGATAAATGCTCTTAAATGAGCAATTGCCCATTTTAGAGTCTCAATTGCTGGTGGAATAGCATTGTCATCCATAAGCCTACCTGTCCCATACTTAATCCTGGTAGGGGAAAATGGCAGGGCCTCCACCACTAGCCTCCCACAAAATAGATGGCCAGGCCACCACCACACCCATCTTTTATTTTCTCAATTTTCAGTTCAAAGTAATTTCTGGAGGAGCAGTTAAGTGACAATAGCAGTTTTGAACAAGGGCATTGGTGCCTGAGAGAAAAAGCTATCGACAATATCAAAAGCCATGAAGGCTAGGATCAATAAATGAGTGGTCAAAAGTTGAGTGGGGCTGGGAAAAGGAAATTGGTTAACGTAGAAGAGAGCAACTTGAAGAGAGTGCAGTTTAATGGAACAAAAACTGTACTGTTTGAAATAACTGCACAGAGGCCAGTCCTGTCCCCAGGTCACCCTTAATTGACATGTGGAAAATCCTTGACACTGATCCAGCTTCCTCAGACCTAGCTATCAGAGTGAACAGAACCCCTGACACTCCTGTCAGCCAGGGCTCTCTGATTGGACCAGATTAAAAGCCCCAGTCGAGGAACTCATATTATATGAGGTCCATCTGACTGACCTCTTTACAATTACTACACCGTTAACGAAGTAGAAGTGTATTTCTTGTTTGGGCAAAGGAAATGAAGATATTTAGATTTTAATGTTCCTTAGAAAATGCCTATTGGCTGCTGCTGCTTCCAACATGGCCTGCCAATGCAGAGCAAAGCAAAGCCTATGGTTCTGCATAATCTATTACACTGACGTTTTGCCAATAAAGGCTCACCCTAGGAAATGAAACAGCATCGGTGCTGGTACACACAGCTTCGCTGATGACACAATCAAAGTACAAATTATATCCTTTGCAGTGTGAGTTTACAACAAAGATTCATAACAAAATTTATTCAACACGTTTCTCCTCCATTAATGATCAATGCAGTTGAATATTGTAAGCAATGAGATTCATATCTCATAATTATCATGGTTTCTCAAACACTTTACTTGTTTGCCTGTTGCTTTATGACTCTACTTGGTGATGCAGTGGCTTACACCCAGGGATTTAGGTTCAATTCCAGTCTTGGGTGACTGTGTGGAGTTTGCATGTTCTCCCTGTGTCTGTGTGGGTTTCCTTTGGGTGCTCTGGTTTCCTCCCAGAGTCCAAACACGTGCACGTTAGGTGGATTGGCCATGCTAAATGCAAAGTTACAGGGATAGGGGAAGGGGCTGGGTGTGGGTGGGATGCTCTTTGGAGGGTTGGTGCTGATTCGATGGGCTGAACACCCTCTTTCCGGACTGTAAGGAGTCTATAAAATTTACATCTTTTTGGACCAATCGGCCTCCTTTAGTGCTGTACTATTCTATAATTAAATGCACCTTTAGACCAACCACATCATGATTTAATACCATGTGACTGATGGATTTGATAATAAATTAGTCACTTGTTGCCCCTGGAGAGGATCAGGTGGTAAGGAAGTGCAACTCCTTAACTGTTCACTGTTCAAAATATTTTCT
The DNA here is from genome assembly GCF_021869965.1 of Rhincodon typus. Classification (NCBI taxonomy): domain Eukaryota; kingdom Metazoa; phylum Chordata; class Chondrichthyes; order Orectolobiformes; family Rhincodontidae; genus Rhincodon; species Rhincodon typus. The sequence goes on along the minus strand of NW_025981124.1, from coordinate 845 downwards.
GATATACTGTACCTTAGTCGATGTTTACAATGTTAAAATGTTCAGGAGGGTGGATGGAGACAAACGTTCTCCTCTGATGGAAGAATTGAGAGGGTGTGATATAACCTTAAAATTAGAGATTGGATAATTTTGGAATTAAGCGGGAAGAACTTCCGTCATGCAAAGTGGAATATACATCTGAAATTCTGTCCCTCAAATAGTAAGAGAAACTAGAAAACAATTGGAACAGCCAAGATTGGGATCCTTAAATTCTTGTTGTCTAATAGTACCAAAGGAAATAGAAAAATGGTGGTATATGAAGTCAAGAGCAGATCACATAATCTAATGGAATGTCGAAGCAGGCTCAAGAGGGTCATATCACCTACTCCTGTTCCCCTGTTCCAAAAATCAGCTGAAATTATAGAACTGTGTACACATGGATTAGACATTGACTTTTGTCTCATGGTTTCCTCCCTCAGTCCAAAGATGTGCGGGTTAGATGGGTTGGCCATGCTAAATGGCCCCCACTGTCCAGGGATGCACAGACTAAGTGGATTAGCCATGATAAATGCAGAGTTATGGGGTAGGGAGGTAGGCCTGGTTGGGATGCTCTTTGGAGTGTCGATATGGACTCAATGGGCTGAATGGTATGCTTCGACATATAGGGATTCTATGATTTTGCTTCTTTTTTCCAACTTGACCATTTACAGAAAACGTGAAGTACAGTTTGCAGCTCACAAATAATCCAGCCTGTTGAGAACTCTAAACACTCCCCCTTCAAAATTTGAATCAGAGATAGCAGGAACTGCAGATGCTGGAGAATCCGAGACAACAAGGTGCAGGGCTGGATGAACACAGCAGGCCAA
>NW_025981123.1:0-5440 GCF_021869965.1 Rhincodon typus | reverse complement strand
TGCATGGCCTGCTGTGTTCCTCCAGCTCCACACCGTGTTATCTCTAGGAACAGAATCCATCTATCGAAACAAAGAAGTGATGATTTGGAGGTTTCACTGTTGGACTGGTATCCAGAGAGACCCAGATTTATTGCTTTATTGATCTGATTTATTATTGTCACCTGTACTGAGAGACAGCGAAATGTATTATTTTGTTATCCAGACAAAAGACAGGTGATGGCTTAGTGGTATCATCGCTAGGCTATTAATCCAAAAACCCAGAAACCATCGCAGATCCCGGGCTCAAATCTCACGGTGGCACATGGTGGAGCTTGAATTTGATAAAAGTCTGGAATTAAGAGTCTAATGATGACCAGGCACCTGTTGTTGGTAAAAACCCATCTGGTTCACTAATGTCCTTTAGGGAAGGAAACTGCTATCCTTACCTGGTCTGGGCCTACATGTGACTCCAGACCCACAGAAATGTGGTTGACTCTGAACTGCCCTCTGGGCAATTGGGGATGGGCAATAAATGCTGGCCAAGTCAGTTATGCCCTCATCCCATGAATGAATTAAAAAAAAGTTATGCCCTTATATAAGTACATCAGGGTAATAGTGCAGAATGTAGTGTTACAGCTGCAGAGAAAAATAAACTTTAATATATGAGAGGTACATTCATGAGTCTGATAACAGCGGGGAAGAAGCTGTTCTTGAAGCTGTTGGTACATTTTTTCAAACTTCTGTATCTTCCGCCTGATGGAATAGGGAGGAAGAGATTGTAACCAGGGTGGGAAGGGTCTTTGATGATGTTGGTTGCTTTCCCGAGGCTGTGAGAGACGTAGATGGAGTCAATGGAAGGTGGGAAAGCTTTAATTTCAATTTAAAAGAGTAGAGGAAGCTTTACCCTGTGTAAAATAAAACCAAAAATGCTGTGGGAACCCAGGGTTTGATGCAGGAAGAAATGGAAAGACCTGCAGGTGCTGGAAATCAGTAACGAAAATGGGAATTGCTGGAGAAACTCAGCAGGTCTGAGCAGCTCCTGTGGAGAGAAAGCAAAGTTAATGTTTTGATTCCAGTGACCCTTCTTTAGAACTAGACGCGACCGATCGGGATGCAGGAAGGATGTTCCTGATGACGGGGGAGTCCAGAGCTAGGGGGTCACAGTCTAAGGATACAGGGTGGGACTGAGATGGGGAGAAACGTCTTGACCCAGAGAATGGGAGAGCCTGTGGAATTCTCTGCTACAGAAAGTGGTTGAGGCTGAAACATTGAATGTTTCTAAGAAGGAGTTAGATATAGTTCTTAGGGCTAAAGGGATCAAAGGATATGAGGGAGAAAAAGCAGGAACAGGGTGATGATCAGCCATGATCATAGTGAACAGCGAGACAGGCTTGAAGGGCCGAATGGCCTACCTCTGCTCCTATTTAGTGATTCCCACCACGCCAACTTGTGGAATTTGAATACAAATATCTAGAATTAAAAATCAAATGTTGCTCAAAAGCTCACTCAGGGAAGGGGAAATCTGCCACCCTTACCCAGTCTGATGTACACGTGACTCCAGACCCCAAGCAAAATGGTTAAACTCCTAACTGCCCTCTGAAATGGCTGAGTGAGACACTCACTTGTATCAAGCTGTTAAAAAGACTCAAACGGAATTGAATGGGTTAACCCAGGCATCAGTAAGCCCAGCTGTGTTGATCCTGCAAACTCCTCCTGACTAATATCAGGCAGCCACGTACAGAATTGGGAAAGCTGTCTCACAGATGGGTCAAGCAACAGTCATACCCATGGAAGCAAGTTTTACAATGTCCAAGGCATCACCGTTACCATTCCTGGGTATTGTCCTGTCCCACCAGCAGGGCACACGCAACAGAGGAGTTGGCACAGAACTCCCCCCAAGGAGTCTTCAAGCCTCAGGGCATCAGGCCAAACATGGGCAAGGTACAGCACGGGTTAGATACAGAGTACAGCTCCCTCTACACTGTCCCCATCAATCACTCCCAGGACAGGGACAGCATGGGGTTAGATACACAGTAAATCTTCCTCTACACTGTCCCCCATCAAACACTCCCAGGACAGCGACAGCACGGGGTTAGATACAGAGTAAATCTTCCTCTACACTGTCCCCATCAAACACTCCCAGGAGAGGGACAGCACGGGGTTAGATACAGAGTAAAGCTTCCTCTACACTGTCCCCATCAAACACTCCCAGGACAGGGACAGCACAGGGTTAGATATAGTGTAAAGCTCCCTCTACACTGTCCCCATCAAACACTCCCAGGACAGGGACAGTACAGGTGTAGATACAGAGTAAATCTTCCTCTACACTGTCCCCATCAAACACTCCCAGAACAGGGACAGCACAGGGTTAGATACAGAGTAAAGCTCCCTCTACACTGTCCCCATTTTTGTGCTTTAATACACATGATATTCATTTTGCATTCTGTGTGTCTTCTCCTGACCCTGGGTGTGTTCAAGACCAGCACCAAGAACAGTGACAGCTTTTGTCTTCACCGTACAAGAGATTCACCAACATATATCTCTTTGACACCGTGTGTCTTAGGTTACCACAAAACAAATCTGAACTTTAAGTCACCCACAATAGTTTGTATAATTCTTTGGAAAGTACAATTATCTGAGAATGTTTACAGAGCTGGGGTCAAACCGTCCTTCGTTTGGAAGCTGCCTTTGAGGCCAGGTTCATTTTCATCCATTTTAAATATTTATACTGCGATCTAATGGGAACAAATTATTACTCTGGCCTATGTGTTTGCTTTGTCAGACGCTGTATCTGTCTCATCCTTTCACTCTCCCTCTCTCATACAATCTCGCGTTTCTCCTTCCCACTTTTTTCCATCCTTTCCTTTCTTCCCTTTCTGCTCTCATGTCTGTCTCTCACTTTCTTCCTCCTCTTCATCTCTCCAGTTCTCCGCCTCTTTAATTCGCCTTACCCCTTCCACCTGCTTTTATGCCTAACTCTCTCTGGTCCTGCTCCCTCTACATTTCTCCCTTCTCATTCTGCCCCATACCCTTTTCTTTCTTCCACTCTTCTAACTCTTTCCCTCCCTCGCTATCACCTTCTCCCAACTCACCCCACCCCCCAAAAAAACCCCAGAAGAATCAGACGTTATGGTCTATTGCTAACCCGATGGTGGGTGAGGCTGGGGTGGAGGTTGGAATCTTAATGGGGGTGGGGTTGGTGTCAAGAGGCCCTCGTGCGCATAAAGGCGTGTGACAATCCAGTACATCCTATAGAGTCATACAGCACGGAAACAGATCTTTTGGCCCAACTAGTCCGTGCTGGCCATAATCCAAAACTAAACTAGTCCCACCTGCCTGCGCTTGGCCCATTTCCCTCCAAACATCTCTTACTCATGTACTTAAAAGTTACGCATGTTTTTGCTTGCTTTTGACTAGAAAATAACTAAAAATGAATCAAAATAAAAATCTTATACTACTGAAATGTAATAACTGTTGAGAAATGTAGAAGAAAATATAGAAATAAGAGTGTCAGGAGCAGCTGTAAGATTCACACTATTCTCAGTCCACCATTTTAAAACCCACCATTTTAAAACTGTTGGGGCTGGGGCATGTGGTCAATTTACAATTTCAAAACTGAGATAGATGGATTTTGAATAAAACAGAGAAATTCCAGGTGCCGGAAATCTGAAACAAGAAACAGAAATTGCCGGAGAAACTAGGTGTAGGTCTGTGGAGTGAGAGGGAAAAAACAGAGTTAATGTTTCTTAGTCCAAAGTCAGCCTTTGTCTTGTCAAGGGCTAGCTCAAACAGCAAAGTACTGTCAGAGGCTGGAGATCTGTCTGAAATGTGGACACACACATATTAAAGACAGAAATTGCTGGGGAGGCTCGGCAGGTCTGGCGGCATTTGTGGAGAGAGAGAAACAGAGTTTAACGTTTTGAGTCCAATGACCCTTCTTCAGAACTGATAGTAGCTAGGAAAAGGTGACATTTATGCTGAGGACAGGGGTTTGAGGGAGAAGGAATGAGCTGATAGATGGAGATGCACCCCGGGAGAGAAAGAGAAGGACAGTGAAGCAGACAAAGAAGTGGATAATGGGAAGCCAGGCTGGGAGAAAAGCTATTAATGGGGACCATGCGTAGGTGAAAATAGATTTGAAAGCAAGCCCATGTAATGAGAGCGTCTGGGGGTGTGGGAGGTGGGTAAAGGACTTGAAAGAGGGGGTTCAGTTTCTCAAATTATTGAACTTGATATTGAATCTGGAGGGCTGCAGGGTCCCCGAGTGGAAAATGAGGTGCTGTTCTTCCAGCTTGCGCTGAGCTTTGCTAGAACACTGCAGCAAGCCCGAAACAGAGATGTCGGCCAGGGAACAGGGTAGTGTGTTAAAGTGGCAAGCGACTGGAACCTCAGGGTCATTTTTACAGACAGAATGTAGCTGTTCTACAAAGCAGTCACCCAATAGATGGATTTTTATGGTTTGGATTGGTGAGGTCACAGAAACGAAGTGGTTAAACAGAGTTAAGGTGGAGTTTAATTGCGGTGTAGTTGAATGGTGGAACAGGCTTGAGGGGCTGTGTAGAGAGAGCTTTACCCTGTATCTAACCCTGTGCTGCCCCTACCTCCACCACTTCCTCTGGCAGCTCATTCCATACACGCACCACCCTCTGTGTGATAAAGGTTCCCACTCAGGTCCCTTTCAAATCTTTCCCCTCTCACCTTAAACCTATGCCCTCTAGTTTTGGAGTCCCCTACCCTGAAGAAAAGACCTTGGCTATTCACACTATCCATGCCCCTCCGTATAATGTTATGAACATTAGATCATGTACAAAGTGCAGCACATTACCAGCGCTATGAAACAGATTGTTGGTTGAAATGATTCTTTGAGCTTGCAAGGATAAATTGTCATATGTTTCTGGGTCAGTTAGAAGCTAATTGTTTTTAGGTAGATCTAAAGGTCAGTTCGAAACCAAGTTGTTTATTTACACAGTAGTCCTTTTACAGTTGGGAATTCTGAAGTCAGTTTTAAATACTTCCTAGAACAAACACAGAAACTCAGCAGGTTTGACAGCCTCTGTGGAGAGAGATAGAACTTTACTGTGTATCTAACCCCATGCTGTCCCTATCCTGGGAGTGTTTGATGGGGGACAGTGTAGAGAGAGCTTTACTCTGTATCTAACCCCGTGCTGTCCCTGTCCTGGGAGTGTTTGATGGGGGACAGTGTAAAGGAAGCTTTACTCTGTATCTAACCCCGTGCTGTCCCTGTCCTGGGAGTGTTTGATGGGGGACAATGTAGACGGAGCTTTACTCTGTATCTAACCCCGTGCTGTCCCTGTCCTGGGAGTGTTTGATGGGGAGAGAGTAGAGTGGGCTTTACTATGTATCTAACACCGCGCTGTCCCTGTCCTGGGAGTGTTTGATGGGGAGAGAGTAGACTGGGCTTTACTCTGTATCTAACCCCGCGCTGTCCCTGTCCTGGGAG
>NW_025981122.1:2786-5440 GCF_021869965.1 Rhincodon typus | reverse complement strand
TCCAAGCATAAACGAATAAACTTTCTCCCAGGCGCATTACATTCGTTGTCTAACCGAGTCTCACAAGACGTGCTCAGCTTTCCGTTGATTTTTGCTTTGATCGAACGGCTATCAGCATCTGGTGGGAAAATAATGTTTTAGCTGGGCACTGCCGAGCAGCTAAGGAAATGGACGAACAAGACAGGGATCCTTGCAGCCTTTCCCTGCGCCTTCGCTTTTGTTGTTTGGCAGTGGCAACATCAGAAAGAATCACATTGGCACCACGCCCATGCGAGGTAGTGTGGCCGAGCGGTCTAAGGCGCTGGATTCAGGTTCCAGTCTCTTCGGAGGCGTGGGTTCAAATCCCACCGCTGCCAATTGCGCTGGTAGCCTGTTGTGTCGGCCGGCTGTTACACTGAAGCTGGGTAGGGATGAGCTGCGCTTAAGTTGAAAGCAACAGACAAAAACGTTTTGTTGCAAATCAATGTACGATGGGGGAGAGTACAGAGCATCCGCTCCCCGTTCCCATTGTGCCAGAGGTTGTCAATTTCGTCGTGGAAATGTAGAGAGCGGACACCCAACCTTCGGTCTACCTCGCCAATGTCGACAGATATGCTAAATTAATGCAGCCCCATTTGCCAGCATTTGGCCCATATCCCTGTAAACCCTTCCGATTCATACACGCATCCAGATGCCTTGGAAATGTTGTAATTTTACCAGGCTCCACCACTTCGTCTGGCAGTTCAATGCATACTTGCACCACCTTCTGCACGGAAAAAAATGGCCCTCAGATCGCTTTTAAATTTCTGCCCCTCGCTTTAATTATACGCCCTCCAGTTTTGGACTCGCCCACCGTGTGATAAAGACCTTGACTACTCACCGTGTCCATATCCCTGATGATTTTATAAACTTCTGCCAGGTCGTCCCTCAGCCTCCGACGCTCCAGGGAAAACTACCCCAGCCTATTCAGCCTCGCCGTACAGTCCGAAACCTGCAACCCTGGCAAGGTGCACGTGAATATTTTCTGGGCAGGTTTACGTGATCTCTTTTATTTTTCAATAATGCCAATAACGCTGGACGACATCGATCGACTTGAAACAGAGAGGTGAAGAGTTGAACGGCTGCGAATTTCAATGCTGGAGGAAGGTCGGCGCGGTGGGCGCAGCAGCGCGCGTGTTTCTGTAGTGTAGCGGTTATCACGTTCGCCTCACACGCGAAAGGTCCCCGGTTCGAAACCGGGCAGAAACAGTGCCGCTGCGCTTTTACAGCGACAGGTTTCGGGATGGACGTGGAGTGCGCTTTCTCGTTTGTTGTTCTCGTCAGCCGACCTTGCTTTGGATGAAGTCGCCGATATCTGCTTTTGTTGTGGCAAGGAGGATCATTCTATTTCGTTGCGGTATGAATCTTTGTTAAATTTCTCTTCTTCCTGGTCATGAATGTGCAGAGATGGTCATCCCTTTTAAGAGTGCATTTAGCGTGCCCTAATTCTTTCTGTGGCGGAGTAGTATCACCTTTGCTTAACGTGCGAAAGTGTTCCAGCTCAAAGTCGAGGAAAAGCTTGATTTGCCGGTGTCGCAGTGCACCGCGCATTCCTCTCGGTCAAATGCATCTCAAAGCAGTCTCTGAACGTCCCAGTTCCGTCAGACTCTGCCGTGTCTCAAAGTGCGTGAATCGAAACCAGAAGCCCTCAGTCACGTTTTGGAGTAGAGAAACGTGTTTGCATTTCTTAGCAGCGGACACAATAGCGGCTCATTCAGTCAACAGCAGGAGTGAAGGGATTTACAGTCTCAGACGAACCTCATGACTCGTGCTCTCGCGCAAGCACTGACATTAACGTGTGCTCTCAAGTCAAAGACACGCTGGTATTGAAACCGAGGAAACGGCAAGACAGGCTACCAACTGATATTGTATCCATTCTTTTTGTCTTTAGCTCAAAGAGGAGCAAGACAATTTAAACAAGGAGAGATAGGAAAGCGAGCCACATGAAGCTCAAGTGAAACAACTTGTATCTTAATCAATGAGCAGGATGTGAAGTGATGGTGACTCAGGCGCGAGAGCTTTTCACTTCTTGAACACAAAGCAATCGCATGCTGTTAGCGTCTCTTTGACATCTCTGATCGCCTTTTCCGTTCTATCAATGTGTTCAGAAACTGCCTTTTGTGCATCTCCAAATAAGCACCGTGGAAATGCGTAAATTTTACCGAGTTGCTTTTCCTCGTTTCCCACGCCGGTTTCCAAATCAGCTGGCTGCCACCTGAGATTTGTTCATGTCCAGGATTGGAAAGCTTCGCAGAAAAACGTCAGGCTAAGGAGAAAGGCAGCTCGTAGCTGCACCGAGGTTCGAACAGCCTCCCGCTGTGATTTGTCGTTCTCGAATTCGAACGCCAGCTCAGTTTTTCAGACAGAGGGTTATCTTTGAGCCACTTACTCTGCAAAACCGGCGCGGTCAGTCGAAGTATGCTGCACGGTATGATCTGGTGCGCGACCTGCGCAGCTTGGTGCGTTTTCCCGGTAGTCCGGTGTTTTTCACGCTACGCGTTAACGCGAAAGTTGTTCTGTTTCGAGCAGAAGGCGAAACCATTCACCAGAGCGAAAGTCTAAATTCCAGAAATGCCGTGCATTTCATGTTTTCTTTATCCAAGCATAAACGAATAAACTTTCTCCCAGGCGCATTA
>NW_025981122.1:0-2686 GCF_021869965.1 Rhincodon typus | reverse complement strand
ATTCCAGAAATGCCGTGCATTTCATGTTTTCTTTATCCAAGCATAAAAGAATAAACTTTCTCCCAGGCGCATTACATTCGTTGCCTAACCGAGTCTCACAAGACGTGCTCAGCTTTCCGTTGATTTTTGCTTTGATCGAACGGCTATCAGCATCTGGTGGGAAAATAATGTTTTAGCTGGGCACTGCCGAGCAGCTAAGGAAATGGACGAACAAGACAGGGATCCTTGCAGCCTTTCCCTGCGCCTTCGCTTTTGTTGTTTTGCATTGGCAACATCAGAAAGAATCACATTGGAGCGAGGCCCGAACGAGGCCCGTGCGAGGTAGTGTGGCCGAGCGGTCTAAGGCGCTGGATTCAGGTTCCCGTCTCTTCGGAGGCGTGGGTTCGAATCCCACCGCTGCCAATTGCGCTGGTAGCCTGTTGTGTTGGCCGGCTGTTATGCTGAAGCTGGGTAGAGATGAGCTGCGCTTAAGTTGTAAAGCAACAGACAAAAACGTTTTGTTGCAAATCAATGTACGATGGGGGAGAGGACAGAGCATCCGCTCCCCGTTCCCATTGTGCCAGAGGTTGTCAATTTCGTCGTGGAAATGTAGAGAGCGGACACACAACCTTCGGTCTACCTCGCCAATGTCGACAGATATGCTAAATTAATGCAGCCCCATTTGCCAGCATTTGGCCCATATCCCTGTAAACCCTTCCGATTCATACACGCATCCAGATGCCTTGGAAATGTTGTAATTTTACCAGGCTCCACCACTTCGTCTGGCAGTTCAATGCATACTTGCACCACCTTCTGCACGGAAAAAATGGCCCTCAGATCGCTTTTAAATTTCTGCCCCTCACTTTAATTATACGCCCTCCAGTTTTGGACTCGCCCACCGTGTGATAAAGACCTTGACTACTCACCGTGTCCATGTCCCTGATGATTTTATAAACTTCTGCCAGGTCGTCCCTCAGCCTCCGACGCTCCAGGGAAAACTACCCCAGCCTATTCAGCCTCGCCGTACAGTCCGAAACCTGCAACCCTGGCAAGGTGCACGTGAATATTTTCTGGGCAGGTTTACGTGATCTCTTTTATTTTTCAATAATGCCAATAACGCTGGACGACATCGATCGACTTGAAACAGAGAGGTGAAGAGTTGAACGGCTGCGAATTTCAATGCTGGAGGAAGGTCGGCGCGGTGGGCGCAGCAGCGCGCGTGTTTCTGTAGTGTAGCGGTTATCACGTTCGCCTCACACGCGAAAGGTCCCCGGTTCGAAACCGGGCAGAAACAGTGGCGCTGCGCTTTTACAGCGACAGGTTTCGGGATGGACGTGGAGTCAGCTTTCTCGTTTGTTGTTCTCGTCAGCCAACCTTTCTTTGGATGAAGTCGCCCGTATCTGCTTTTGTTGTGGCAAGGAGGATCATTCTATTTCGTTGCGGTATGAATCTTTGTTAAATTTCTCTTCTTCCTGGTCATGAATGTGCAGAGATGGTCATCCCTTTTAAGAGTGCATTTAGCGTGCCCTAATTCTTTCTGTAGCGGAGTAGTATCACCTTTGCTTAACGTGCGAAAGTGTTCCAGCTCAAAGTCGAGGAAAAGCTTGATTTGCCGGTGTCGCAGTGCACCGCGCATTCCTCTCTGTCAAATGCATCTCAAAGCAGTCTCTGAACGTCCCAGTTCCGTCAGACTCTGCCGTGTCTCAAAGTGCGTGAATCGAAACCAGAAGCCCTCAGTCACGTTTTGGAGTAGAGAAACGTGTTTGCATTTCTTAGCAGCGGACACAATAGCGGCTCATTCAGTCAACAGCAGGAGTGAAGGGATTTACAGTCTCAGACGAACCTCATGACTCGTGCTCTCGCGCAAGCACTGACATTAACGTGTGCTCTCAAGTCAAAGACACGCTGGTATTGAAACCGAGGAAACGGCAAGACAGGCTACCAACTGATATTGTATCCATTCTTTTTGTCTTTAGCTCAAAGAGGAGCAAGACAATTTAAACAAGGAGAGATAGGAAAGCGAGCCACATGAAGCTCAAGTGAAACAACTTGTATCTTAATCAGTGAGCAGGATGTGAAGTGATGGTGACTCAGGCGCGAGAGCTTTTCACTTCTTGAACACAAAGCAATCGCATGCTGTTAGCATCTCTTTGACATCTCTGATCGCCTTTTACGTTCTATCAATGTGTTCAGAAACTGCCTTTTGTGCATCTCTAAATAAGCACCGTGGAAATGCATAAATTTTACCGAGTTGCTTTTCCTCGTTTCCCACGCCGGTTTCCAAATCAGCTGGCTGCCACCTGAGATTTGTTCATGTCCAGGATTGGAAAGCTTCGCAGAAAAACGTCAGGCTAAGGAGAAAGGCAAGGAGGATGGCAGCTCGTAGCTGCACCGAGGTTCGAACAGCCTCCCGCTGTGATTTGTCGTTCTCGAATTCGAACGCCAGCTCAGTTTTTCCAGACAGAGGGTTATCTTTGAGCCACTTACTGTGCAAAATCGGCGCGGTCAGTCGAAGTATGCTGCACGGTATGATCTGGTGCGCGACCTGCGCAGCTTGGTGCGTTTTCCCGGTAGTCCGGTGTTTTTCACGCTACGCGTTAACGCGAAAGTTGTTCTGTTTCGAGCAGAAGGCGAAACCATTCACCAGAGCGAAAGTCTAAATTCCAGAAATGCCGTGCATTTCATGTTTTCTTTATCCAAGCATAAA
>NW_025981121.1:652-5440 GCF_021869965.1 Rhincodon typus | reverse complement strand
CCCAATGGTATCAATGTGGACTTCACAAGCTTCAAAATCTCCCCTCCCCCTACCGCATCCCAAAACCAGTCCAGCTCGTCCCCGCCTCCCTAACCTGTTCTTCCTCCCACCTATCCCCTCCTCCCACCTCAAACCGCACCCCCATCTCCTACCTAATAACCTCATCCCGCCCCCTTGACCTGTCCGTCCTCCCTGGACTGACCTATCCCCTCCCTAACTCCCCACCTACACTCACCTTTACTGGCTCCATCCCCACCTCTTCGACCTGTTTGTTTCCTCTCCACCTATCCTCTCCTCTATCCATCTTCTATCCGCCTCCCCCTCTCTCCCTATTTATTTCAAAACCCCCTTCCCCTCCCTCTTTTCTGATGAAGGGTCTAGGCCCGAAACGTCAGCCTTTCTGCTCCTATGATGCTGCTTGGCCTGCTGTGTTCATCCAGCTCTACACCTTGTTGTCTCTCATTACCGACTGTTTTTTTTCTGTCCCACTGTTTAGCTACTGTTAGGGGGCTTATAGACTACACCTACCATTGTCTTTTTTCCCTTTTATTTCTTACCTTCATCCATATCTTCTGACTGAAGATCATTTCTTGCGATGGTAATTATTCCATCCATAACCGACAGTGCTACCCCACACCCCCCACCTTTCTTTCCTGTCTCTCCCTTCAACAAGCCACATGCTGCTGAATATCTAGTTCCCAGCTTTGATCCCCTTGTGACCATATCTCTGTAATGGTTTTAAAATCACAGCTGCTAACCTGTATTTGTGCCATTAATTCATTTACATGTTAAGCCTCCTTGAACAGCGCAGTTCAAATGGGGAGGGGAAAGTTGGGACTTGGGTGGAGGTGGGAAGATGGGCAGGACTCAGGAAGAAGGAGGCTGGGGGTGGAAATGAGGAGGGGAATCAGGCTGGGGAAGAGATCCAGGCCAGGTGGAGAGGGTGGGGAAGCATAGAAGGGAGGGAGATGGCCTCCTGTCTCCTTGGCCCTCACCTGAGCCCGGGGCACTCCATTCCCCAACCCCACCTTCCCCCCGCCATTCCTCCACTTCCCCTGGTTTCTAGGCCCTCTTCCCATCTCAGTCTGGAGCCTCCTGCTGATTCCATGCCCGGCATTGTAAAGTCTCCATGATGATGTCAGTGCTGGGAACTGTGTATGCCCAATGAGTGCACTTGCAGAGTTCCCTGCATTTGAATAGCTGAGTATGCTCGAAGGGATGAATGGCCTATTCTGGCTCTTTGTTTCTATATTAAAGATGTTTATATCGATGAGATGGGATGAAGACTGGTGAGAAGCAGCTCATATGGTGCACAAGCCACTGGTGGAACTAAAGATTGTGTTGCAGACCCAATGAAACTGTTTCCAATGCAGAATTGATTGCTATATCTAGAGGAAGGTGGTCTAAAGTCATTGGGAAAAAAATAACAAAGAAGATGGGTGTTTCTTTTTGAATGTAGCAAGCTGTTTTTGACTGTTGATATGTTTGCTCCGAGGATCAGCAAATCAAAATCACCAAATTCATTCACACAAGCAAGTTTATTCCATGTTTCCACAGTTCTAATCCTATATGCATCATACTCACATATTCCACCAGGCGAGTTGCTTGGATTGTCTGAGAGTCATATTAGAAGAATGATCAGCCGCCCCCGAATCCAATCTCAAAATAGCAGAGTAGGCTACTTCTGCCCTGAGCTATCCTCTAGGAGACCTGCTATCCCCCAGTTTGTTCCTGCAGCCTGCATGATCCATCGCTGGGAGGACGATCCCACTTCTGGCTCTCAGTCATTGGCCATCTGACCACTGGCGGGTGTCATGAATGTGTCATGATCCCCACAATTGGTTGAACTTTCACTGTCTACAAAACTGGATTGTTTTTGAGTCTTATCTCAATTTCAACTGCATTTGACAGCTTGTTCATTTAACTTCTGTCTTTCAGAAAAGCAACTAGATATTATCTCAGCCCTTTTCCGCGCGGCCTCCAAGCAACACTTTGCCTCCTGACTGTAGTTAGTAACATTTTTAGCAGTAATGGCTCCACCATTTCCACTTCCCCTTTGAGGGATCTGCAAAGTTCCATTTCATACATTTATTCAGCATATTGTGGTTTCTTCTCAATCCTTGCTCCTTAAATTGCAGTATGTTCCTTCTTTTTTTCAGGCCAGTTCATGTACAATTCATATAGGCTAACTTGTATAGTGGTTGCTTACAGGGATTAGATTGCATGCTGTATTTTTTTTTACAGAGATATATATAAAATAGCGCATAAAAATAATCTATTAAAACAACTTAAGAGAGTTATTGCTGATATTCTATCCTCTGGAGACTTGTCTACGTTGTTGAAACACTTGGATTATAATAGTTTGTACTGTCAACATTCATGTGTCCCCATTGCTGTACGTTCTTTGTTGCAAAGGGACTAACAAATGTTAAAATAGATGCAAAATACAGCAGATCTTGGAGATCTAAAATAAAACCAGAAAAAGCCAGAAAAGTTCAGTAGGTCTGGCAGACTTGAAACCTTTACTGTTTCTGTTTCCACGGATGCTGAGTTCCTCCAGCAATCTGTGTAGTTATTATGAATAAAGCCAGTTCTGAGGAAGGGTCACCGGACCCGAAACGTTAACTCTGATTGTTTTCTCCTTCACAGATGCTGCCAGACCTGCTGAGCTCTTCCAGCAACTTTGTTTTTGTTCATGAATAAAGTCAGTCCAGTTTGGGATCCCACACAACACCTGCCCTGGTTTTTAAAGCTTGCTGGTGAAGGGAGTGTCTGGTGGTACAGTTTTTGCTTTGGGTAGTGACCGGGTAAGAGGAGCAGTGGGAGCTGGGAATGTTTACCCAGAGCAGGAGGGAGGGGACTGATCTACCCTGGTGACACTGCCCTGCAATAGCCTTTCCTTGCATCTTACACCTTTGCAAGGGCAATTTGGGATGAGAAACAAATGCTGGTCTCGGCAGTGGTCTTCACATCCCATGATAGAATTAAGAAAAACATCCAGTGGCTCGGCCTGCAGCTGCGTTGAGCTCTGGGCCAGTTTAAGGCTGGTGCGGAGGCCAAACATCACATTTAGTTGAAGGTCTGGAAATCCCCTTCCCCTGAAGGTTAGCTGGAGCTTCCTCTGGGAAATCTGGGGTCCTCAGTTCTCAGAAATGTCCCCAGACTCCATCCCTACCCCTCCTCTACCCCCACAACTCCTCGCTGCTCTCAACCCCCAACACAACCCTGGGTGTTTCAAGTCAGGCATCGTCAGAGGAGCAGGAAAGTTGACGTTTCGGGTCAGGACCCTTCTTCAGAAGGATCTTCTGATGGCTCCTCTGAGGCTGCCTGACCTGCTGTGTTCCTCCAGCTCCACACTGTGTTGTCTCTGACTCCAGCATCAGCATTTCTTGCTATCCCTGGGTATTTCAAGTTGCTGCTCAGATCAACTTGGTGGTGAGGATATCAAGGAGAGTTGGTGGAGTGGGGTTGGCGGTTTGGGGGAAGGCATGGGTCAAAGTCAGGGGCAGAAATGGAACAGAGAAAGGGATCAGGCAGCTCTTAATGAGGAACTGTTTGTCGGTGATAAGTGGAGAGTGAGCTAGAAGGGGGAAATAGGAGGGTTAAATTGGCAGAGAGTCATTGGTGAAGGTGGGACAGTGGGCACAGAAGAAAAACATAACGTCAGGCTAAAGAAGAGGGTGGGTGGCATGTGAAGTGGGAGGGAGGTGAGAGCCTGCCCTCATTCAGCCCAGTGCAGGGCTGTGGTTTCCAGTTACTCGCACACTGGCAGCTGATTAAAACTGATATAAAAAGGATAATAACACAGTAAACAATAGGATCTGATGTGTAGAACTCAGATTCCCACAGTCCACACTCATATCTCCTGAGGATCTTTTTCAGACCAGACCACGGAACAGAAAAGATAGACAGGCTCCAGCTGCCAGGCCAAGGGATAAGAAGAAGGACATGATGGCTCCCGCCGTCTCTGCTTCACTCGTAACCACGTTCCTGTAAGGAAGTAGTCAAAACATTAGTCAACCTGCCAGTAGGTCTTACATCAATTCACAAAGTCCCCCTTCCAATTTAACACTTGACCCCCAATCAAAACAGACCGAGGCTTAAGTGAGCAGGTCACAGGCACAACCATTGGTGAGGGTGGGGGGGTCAGTTGGGACAGTGTAGGGAGGAAGACAGGAAATGGTGTGAGGGTAATGTGCAGAAGCTCAGTATTTGGTTTTAAGGGATCAAGAAAGACGCTGGGTAGTAGGTATTAAGGCGTGCATGGAAAGTTAAAGTTGAGAGATTTGGGTGAGGATGAGTAGGTGAGGTTGAGGGTTTGGGGTGACCGTAGGTAGGTGAGGTTGAGGGATAGGGTTGAGGATGGTTAGGTGAGGTTGAGGATTTGAGGTGAGCATATGTAGGTGAGGTTGAGGGATATGGGTGAAGATGGGTAGGTGAGGTTGAGGGTTTAGAGTAAGGGTGGATAGTGAGGTTGAGGGATAGGGGTAAGGATGGGTAGGTGAGGTTGAGGATTTAGAGTAAGGGTGGGTAGGTGAAGTTGAGGGCTAGGGGTTAGGATGGGTAGGTGAGGTTGAGGGTTTAGAGTAAGGGTGGGTAGTGAGGTTGAAGGTTAGGGGTGAGGATGGACAGGTGTGGTTGAGGGTTTAGAGTAAGGGTGGGTAGTGAGGTTGAGGGCTAGGGGTGAGGATGAGTAGGTGAGGTTGAGGGGGTAGGGGGGGAGGGGGGGTGGGGGGGATGAGGGGGGTGGGGGGGTGGGGGAGGGGGGGGGGGGGGGGGGGGGGGGGG
>NW_025981121.1:0-552 GCF_021869965.1 Rhincodon typus | reverse complement strand
GAGGGGGTAGGGGGTGAGGGCGGGTAGGTGAGGTTGAGGGGGTAGGGGGTGAGGGTGGGTTGGTGAGGTTGAGGGGGTAGGGGGTGAGGGGGGGTGGGAGAGGTTGAGGGGGTGGGGGTGTGGGTGAATATACACTAAGACTCACTTGGGTCCGTAGCACATACAGAGGCTGGCGAGGTAGCCATTGGAGAAGGCAAACACCATCATGAAAACAATATACCAGGCATCGTGTGTGAAGAAGACTGGGATGTGTCGAGGACGGACATTACACAGCATGAAGAGAGGGATGAAGATGAACCGAGCAATCACAAACACCGGCAGGAACTTGCTGTCTTTCCGAGGCTGACAACAACGAGACGAGAGAAGGTGAAACCCCCAGGAAACGGTACAGATCGAACACAACCGCCCGGGCCATTCAACCCCACACACAGCAAAATAATACCACCAACGGTCTGCAACCAAACACCGCGCTGTCAGAAGGTGAGCAACGAGGGAGAGCCGCACTGTCGGAGGGTCAGTACTGAGGGAGCGCCGCACTGTCGGAGGGTCAGT
>NW_025981120.1:2758-5441 GCF_021869965.1 Rhincodon typus | reverse complement strand
TTAATCCCCCATTACTGAGATTTATCCCCATTACTGAGATTAATCCCAATCTCTGAGTCATCCCCATTACTGAGATTAATATCCCATTACTGAGATTAATCCCCATTACTGAGTTATCCCCGTTGCTGAGAATAATCCCTCATTACTGAGAGTAATCTCCATTACTGAGATTAATCCCCCATTAGTGAGATTAATCCTCATTACTGAGAGTAATTCCCATTACAGATGTTAATCCCCCATTGCTGAGTATTATCCCCATTACTGAGATGAATCTCCATTACTGAGATTAATCCCCCATGACTGAGATTAATCTCCATTACTGAGAGTAATCCCCATTACTGAGATTAATCCCCATTACTGTATGTAATCCCTCATTCCTGAGATAAGTTCCCATTATTGACAGTTATCCCCATTCCTGAGAATAGTCCCGATTCCTGAGAGTAATCCCCATTACTGAGATTAATCCCCCATTACTCAGATTAATCCCCATTACTGAGAGTAATCCTCATTTCTGAGAGTTATCCCCATTACTGAGATTAATCCTCCATGACTGAGAGTAATTCCCTTTACTGAGAGTTATCCCCATTTCTTAGAGTAATCCCCCACTAGTGAGAATTATCCCCATTACTGAGATTAATCCCCCATTCGTGAGATTAATCCCCCATGACTGAGATTAATCCCCATTACTGCGAGTAATCCCCCATTACTTAGATAATTCCCAATTATTGACAGTTATCCCCATTCCTGAGAATGGTCCCCATTCCTGAGAGTAATCCCCATTACTGAGTTGTCCCCATTACTGAGATTCATCTCCCATTACTGAGAGTAATACCTCTTAAGTGAGATTAATATCCATTATTGAGAGTAAGCCCACCATTACTGAGAGTAATCCCCATTTGTAATATGAATCCCCATTACTGAGTTATCTCCATTACTGAGAGGAATCCCCATTACTGAGATTTATCCCCTTTACTGAGATTAATCCACCATTCGAGAGATTAATACCCATTTTTGAGTTATTGCCATTACTGAGAATAATCCCCCATTACTGAGAGTAGTTCCCATTACTGAGATTTACCCCCATTACTGAGATTAATCCCCATTACTAATAGTAATAACCATTACTGAGAGTTATCCCCATTACTGAGATTAATACCCGTTACTGAGAGCAATCCCCATTACTGAGATTTATCCCCATTACTGAGATTAATCCTCCATTACTGAGCGTTACCCCCATTACTGAAATTAATCCAAATAACTGAGACTAATTCCCATTACTGAGATTAATCCCCATTACTGCATGTAATCCCCCATTCCTGAGACAAATTCCCATTATTGACAGTTATCCCCTTCCGGAGAATAGTCCACATTCCTGAGAGTAATCCCCATTACTGAGATTAATCCCCCATTAGTCAGATTAATCCCCATTACTGACTTATTCCCATTATTGAGTTTTATCCCCATTACTCAGATTAATCCTGCATTACTGAGAATTACCCCCAATACTGAAATTAATCCCCATTCCTGAGAGTTATCCCTATTACTGAGAGTAATCTCCATTACTGAGAGTTATCCCCATTACTGAGATTAATCCCCCATTCGTGAGATTAATCCACATTACTGAGTTATCGCCATTACTGAAGATTAATCCCCCATTACTGAGATTAATCCTCATTATTGCGAGTAATCCCCCATTACTGAGATAAATCCCCATTTTTGACCGCTATCCCCATTCCTGAGAATGGTCTCCATTCCTGAGAGTAATCCCCATTACTGAGATTAATCTCCCATTACTCCGATTAATCCACATTACTGAGTTATCCCCATTATTGAGTTTTATCCCCATTACTGAGATTAATTCTGCATTACTGAGAATTACCCCCATTACTGAAATTAATCCCCATTACTGAGAGTAATCTCCATTACTGAGAGTTATCCACATTACTGAAATTAATCCCCATTACTGAGAGTAATCTCCATTACTGAGATTAATCCCCCATTACTGAGAGTAGTTCCCATTACTGAGAGTTACCCCTCGTTACTGAAATTAATCCCCATTACTGAGGTTAATCCCCATTACTGCATGTAATCCCCCATTCCTGAGATAAATTCCCATTATTGACAGTTACCCCCATTCCTGAGAATAGTCCCCATTCCTGAGAGTAATCCCCATTACTGAGATTAATCCCCCATGACTGAGATTAATTCCCATTACTGAGATAAATCCCCATTATTGACAGCTCTCCCCATTCCTGAGAATGGTCTCCATTCCTGAGCGTAATCCCCATTCCTGAGAGTTATCCCTATTACTGAGAGTAATCTCCATTACTGAGAGTCATCCCCATTACTGAGATTAATCCCCCATTACTGAGATTTATCCCCATTACTGAGATTAATCCCCATTACTGAGTTATCCCCATTACTGAGTTTTATCCCCATTACTGAGATTAATGCCCCATTACTGAAATTAATCCACATTACTGAGATTAATCCTCAATACTGAGAATTACCCCCATTACTGAAATTAATCCCCATTACGGAGAGTAATCCCCATTACTGAGATTAATCCCTATTACTAAATTATCCCCATTACTGAGATTCATCTCCATTACTGAGAGTAATCCCACCATTACTGGGAGTAATCCCCCATTACTTAGATAAATCCCCATTATTGACCGTTATC
>NW_025981120.1:2295-2748 GCF_021869965.1 Rhincodon typus | reverse complement strand
TACTGAGAATAATCCCCCATTACTGAGAGTAATCTCCATTACTGAGAGTTATCCCCATTACTGAGATTAATCCCCCATTCGTGAGATTAATCCCCATTACTGAGATTAATCCCCATTACTGAGTTATCCCCATTACTGAGATTAATCCCACATTACTGAGATTAATCCCCATTACTGAGTTATCCCCATTACTGAGATTAATCCCCCATTAGTGAGATTAATCCCCATTACTGAAAGTAAGTCCCATTACTGAAATTAATCCCCCATTACTGAGAGTAATCCCCATTACTGAGATTTAATCTCCATTACTGAGAATTATCCCCATTACTGAGATTAATCCCAATCTCTGAGTTATCCCCATTACTGAGATTAATCCACCATTCGTGAGATTATTCCCCATTACTGAGTTATTGCCATTACTGAGAATAATCACCCATTACTGAGAGTAGTTCC
>NW_025981120.1:1828-2285 GCF_021869965.1 Rhincodon typus | reverse complement strand
CCATTACTGAGATTAATCCCCATTACTGAGAGTAATCCCCATTACTGAGATTTAATCTCCATTACTGAGATGAATCTCCATTACTGAGATTAATCCCCATTACTGAGTTATTGCCATTACTGAGAATTATCCCCATTACTGAGATTATTCCCAATCTCTGAGTTATCCCCATTACTGAGATTAATCCACCATTCGTGAGATTAATCCCCATTACTGAGTTATTGCCATTACTGAGAGTAATCACCCATTACTGAGAATAATCCTCCATTAATGAGCGTTATCCCCATTACTGAGATTAATCCAAATAACTGAGACTAATCCCCATTACTGCATGTAATTCTCCATTCCTGAGATAAATTCCCATTATTGTCAGTTATTCCCTTTCGGAGAATAGTCCACATTCCTGAGAGTAATCCCCATTACTGAGATTAATCCCCATTACTAAGAGTAATAACCA
>NW_025981120.1:0-1818 GCF_021869965.1 Rhincodon typus | reverse complement strand
TTAATCCCCCATTACTGAGATTTATCCCCATTACTGAGATTAATCCCAATCTCTGAGTCATCCCCATTACTGAGATTAATATCCCATTACTGAGATTAATCCCCATTACTGAGTTATCCCCGTTGCTGAGAATAATCCCTCATTACTGAGAGTAATCTCCATTACTGAGATTAATCCCCCATTAGTGAGATTAATCCTCATTACTGAGAGTAATTCCCATTACAGATGTTAATCCCCCATTGCTGAGTATTATCCCCATTACTGAGATGAATCTCCATTACTGAGATTAATCCCCCATGACTGAGATTAATCTCCATTACTGAGAGTAATCCCCATTACTGAGATTAATCCCCATTACTGTATGTAATCCCTCATTCCTGAGATAAGTTCCCATTATTGACAGTTATCCCCATTCCTGAGAATAGTCCCGATTCCTGAGAGTAATCCCCATTACTGAGATTAATCCCCCATTACTCAGATTAATCCCCATTACTGAGAGTAATCCTCATTTCTGAGAGTTATCCCCATTACTGAGATTAATCCTCCATGACTGAGAGTAATTCCCTTTACTGAGAGTTATCCCCATTTCTTAGAGTAATCCCCCACTAGTGAGAATTATCCCCATTACTGAGATTAATCCCCCATTCGTGAGATTAATCCCCCATGACTGAGATTAATCCCCATTACTGCGAGTAATCCCCCATTACTTAGATAATTCCCAATTATTGACAGTTATCCCCATTCCTGAGAATGGTCCCCATTCCTGAGAGTAATCCCCATTACTGAGTTGTCCCCATTACTGAGATTCATCTCCCATTACTGAGAGTAATACCTCTTAAGTGAGATTAATATCCATTATTGAGAGTAAGCCCACCATTACTGAGAGTAATCCCCATTTGTAATATGAATCCCCATTACTGAGTTATCTCCATTACTGAGAGGAATCCCCATTACTGAGATTTATCCCCTTTACTGAGATTAATCCACCATTCGAGAGATTAATACCCATTTTTGAGTTATTGCCATTACTGAGAATAATCCCCCATTACTGAGAGTAGTTCCCATTACTGAGATTTACCCCCATTACTGAGATTAATCCCCATTACTAATAGTAATAACCATTACTGAGAGTTATCCCCATTACTGAGATTAATACCCGTTACTGAGAGCAATCCCCATTACTGAGATTTATCCCCATTACTGAGATTAATCCTCCATTACTGAGCGTTACCCCCATTACTGAAATTAATCCAAATAACTGAGACTAATTCCCATTACTGAGATTAATCCCCATTACTGCATGTAATCCCCCATTCCTGAGACAAATTCCCATTATTGACAGTTATCCCCTTCCGGAGAATAGTCCACATTCCTGAGAGTAATCCCCATTACTGAGATTAATCCCCCATTAGTCAGATTAATCCCCATTACTGACTTATTCCCATTATTGAGTTTTATCCCCATTACTCAGATTAATCCTGCATTACTGAGAATTACCCCCAATACTGAAATTAATCCCCATTCCTGAGAGTTATCCCTATTACTGAGAGTAATCTCCATTACTGAGAGTTATCCCCATTACTGAGATTAATCCCCCATTCGTGAGATTAATCCACATTACTGAGTTATCGCCATTACTGAAGATTAATCCCCCATTACTGAGATTAATCCTCATTATTGCGAGTAATCCCCCATTACTGAGATAAATCCCCATTTTTGACCGCTATCCCCATTCCTGAGAATGGTCTCCATTCCTGAGAGTAATCCCCATTACTGAGATTAATCTCCCATTACTCCGATTAATCCACATTACTGAGT
>NW_025981119.1:5327-5442 GCF_021869965.1 Rhincodon typus | reverse complement strand
TCTCTCTCTCTCTCTGCCTGTCTGCATTTCTCTGTCTCTCTCTCTCTGCCTGTCTGCATTTCTCTGTCTCTCTCTCTCTCTCTCTGCCTGTCTGCATTTCTCTGTCTCTCTCTCT
>NW_025981119.1:4587-5317 GCF_021869965.1 Rhincodon typus | reverse complement strand
TCTCTCTCTCTCTGCCTGTCTGCATTTCTCTGTCTCTCTCTCTCTCTCTCTGCCTCTGTCTGCATTTCTCTTTCTGTCTCTCTCTCCGTGTCTCTGTCTGCATTTCTCTTTCTGTCTCCCTCTCTATCTCTCACACACTTCAACACAGCTCCTCTTACTGCGAGGAGACACACAGCAACGTTTCAACCCCATGCTGTCCCTGTCCCTGGGAGTGTTTGATGGGGGGGAACAGTGTAGAGGGAGCTTTACTCTGTATCTAATCCTGTGCTGTCCCTGTCCCTGGGAGTGCGTGATCACAAGGGGGGGGTGCAGTGTAGAGGGAGCTTTACTCTGTATCTAATCCCGTGCTCTCCCTGTGAGGGGGCGTGAGGCAGTTTTAACACGGATATGTCAGAGGTTGGAGACAGACGTACAGACAAGCTGGGGCAGTGCAAGTGCTGGAGGGGGCGAGAGAGACAGGGAGGGGGCTGGAGGGGGCGAGGGAGACAGGGAGGGGGCTGGAGGGGGCGAGGGAGACAGGGAGGGGGATCGTATTGGAGCTCCCTCTGTCCCAAACACAAGGCACTGCCTCCTGAATGGGCCCCATTGTACCGAGAACAATGAGGGCCATTGCAGATCAGTGAAGGTGACAGATCGAGTAACAGGAGGCTTCAGCTCCATGTACACTGTCTCCCCGCCCCCTACAAACACTCCCAGGGACCGGGACAGCACGGGGTTAGATACAGAGTAA
>NW_025981119.1:2963-4577 GCF_021869965.1 Rhincodon typus | reverse complement strand
GGGACAGCACGGGGTTAGATACAGAGTAAAGCTCCCTCTACACTGTCTCCCCGCCCCCTACAAACACTCCCAGGGACAGGGACAGGGGCAGCACGGGGTTAGATACAGGGTAAAGCTCCCTCTACACTGTCCCCGCATCAAACACTCCCAGGGACAGGGACAGCACGGGGTTAGATACAGAGTAAAGCTCCCTGTGCAATATAAAATACAGCTGGGTCAGACATGCTAAAAGAAAGGTTTGAATTTCTAGCAGGAAGCTGACTGGTATTGACAGAGGGACAATCTCACTCTGTAAGTAATACCTCGGTCAGACAGCGCTGTGTGTACGAGGGCTCAGACTGCTACACTCGTGTGTTCACCAACTGGGGATTGGCAATACTAATGACCAGCTCTCCATGTCACTTTACAGGGCCAGGGGTGTCTCACTCCCTGTCTCTCGCTCCCTCGCTCCCTGTCTCTCTCTCTCTCTCTCTCGCTCCCTGTCTCTCTCTCTGTCTGTGTCTCTATCTCTCTCTCGCTCCCTGTCCATGCCTGTCTCTCTCTGTCTGTGTCTCTATCTCTCTCTCGCTCCCTGTCCATGCCTGTCTCTCTCTGTCTGTGTCTCTATCTCTCTCTCGCTCCCTGTCCATGCCTGTCTCCCTGTCTCTATCTCTCTCGCTCCCTGTCCATGCCTGTCTCTGTCTGTCTCTCTCTGTCTCTCGCTCTTTCACTCCCTTTGTGGGTCTGTCTGTCTCTCTCACTCCCTCTCCATGCCTGTTTTTCTCTGTCTGTCTGTCTGTCTCTTTCCCTGTCTCTCTCTCTCTCTCTCTCTCTCTCTCTCTCTCTCTCACTCCCTTTGTGTGTGTCTGTCTTTCTCACTCACTCCCTGTTTTTGTCTGTCTCTGCACCCCCCAAATCTCGGTCTCTCTTGCTCCCTGTGTCTGTCTCTCTCCCCGCATCCCCCATTCATGTCTGTGTCTCTCTCTCTCTCTCTCTCTCTGTGTGTCTGCCTACAGGGTGTGGAGTTGACCTGAACATTCAGTTGGGTGGTTACGTTGGAGAGAGATTGAGAAAGGAGCGGCTCAGTTTGCGAAACGAACAAGTGGAAAGTGGGTGTTACAGTAGTGACCAAGAGGATATGGGGTGGAGGGGGGGTGGGGGACGGTTGCTGGTGAAGGGAGGTTCTGCCTTCATCTCAAACAGGATATTTTTAAAATTGCAGACAGCTCGGTTCAGCACCTAAGTCAGGGGCAGGGCGGTTGAGCGGAGATTAAGACACAGAGAACGCTAGCCAGAGGAAATTGCACAACTGAGCTGGAGTCTCGCAGATTACAAATCTGCAGAGTGTCAGAAACACAGGCTCCAAACAGGAGCTCGGTGCCTGGTACAGACACTCAGATGTACCCTACATTCCCCTCTGCGTGGGAGATAAAGAGTTGCCCCTCAGATCTCTCATAGATCTTTTCCCCTCTCACCTTCAACCCTTGCCCATTAGTCTGGGAGACTGTCCTTCCCAATATTCAGATGCATCTCCCCCGTCAAGCCCCCCCCCCCCCCCTCCTGTGAATCTTGCCTTTTTTTTAAAATCAGATCGCCCCCTCATTCAGGCCCCGACCTACTCAACCTCTTCCCTCC
>NW_025981119.1:0-2863 GCF_021869965.1 Rhincodon typus | reverse complement strand
GAAACAGCCCAGCGAACCCTCTCTGGGCTGCCTCCGACGCCCAGTCTATCTCTGCTTGGATGCGGGGCCCCCCGGAACCGCTCGCGGTATCCCATCCTGACCAGTGCCCCGTACCGTTCTAGCGAAAACTTCCCGCTTTTACAACCCATTCCCTTCGGAATAAAGGCCCCCACTCCAGCTGCCTTCCCTACTGCCTGCCGAAACTCAGATGCTAGCCCTTCGAGATTCCCAAATCCCACAGCAGTCTCTGCGTCTAAATAATATTCAGCTCCTCTGGTCTTTCTGCCAACCATACTGAACTTCACACTCCCTCTCCACGCCCCGTTATATTCCAAATATTTGCCCGCACGCTCAACCTGTCCGTGTCCCTCCGTCTCATCCTCAGGTCTTGCCTTCCCTCCTGTTTTTGTCTTGTCTCCCTTCAACTTCCTCATCTGAGCCATTCACAGATTGGAAATAACCATGGGCCCCAGCTCTGATCCCTGTGGGACTCCACTAAGTACAGGCTGCCATCCTGAAAGCGGCCCCCAAACCCCCGCTTATCCCGACTCTCTGTTTTCTATTGGCGAGCCAATCCTCTCCCCATTCTCGCAAGCCACCTCCAACACCCACGGGCTCGTACCTTACCCTATTGTCTGGCCACTTTTGGAACACTGCCTTCAGTTCTGGTCTCCCTGTTGTGGGAAGGATGTTGGGAAAGGGTTCGAGCGACAAGAGAGAGGCTGGGCGCTGTTTTCCCTGGAGCGTCGGAGGCTGAGGGGGCGACATTATAGAGGTTCATAAAATCATGAGGGGCGTGGATAGGGTGAACAGCTTTTCCCCCATGGTAGTGGGTTTCCAAAACTAGAAGAGGGGAAAGGGTTTAAGAAGGACCCAAGGGGGGGGAACTTTTTCCATGCAGAGGGTTAGTGGAAGGAGCTGATGGAGGGAGCAGTGGAAGCTGGTACAACGGAAAAGGACGGGTACGAGGGTTTAAGAGGGATGTGGCAGATGGGACACTAGATCAATTTAGGATATCTGGTGGGCACGGACTGAAGGGTGTCCCTCCATTATCTCCGAAACTTTCTCCTCGTTCATCCCCGACCGTCTTCCCATCCACGAACGTCAAGCTGACCCGGGGGTTAGGGAATAAACCATCGGTGAGGATTGAGCCCAAAAGAGAGGGACACGCAAAGCAGTGGGCAGCTGGAGAGAATCGACAGCTCCTAATGGAACTGTTGAGTCACAGAGTCACACACGGCATGGAAACAGGCCCTTCGGCCCAGCCGCTCCGTGCCGACCCTAATCCCGAACCAGACAACCTGCCCGCTCCTGGCCCATATCCCCTCCAAACCTTTCCCATTCACCTCCTTATCCAAATGTCTTTTAAACGTCGTAACTATACCCACATCCGCCGCTTCCTCTGGAAGCTCATTCCACCCACGAGCCACCCATTATGTGGAAAAAAAAAAACAAACTGCCCCTTGTGTCTTTTTTAAAACGTCCCCCCTTGTCCTGAAATCTCCCCCCACCACCCTAGGGAAAAGACACCCACCATTAACTCGATCTATACCCCTCATCATTTTATAAACCTGCCTCTCCACGCTCCAGTGAAAAATATCTCCAGCCCCTCTCTCCTTACAACTCAAACCCTCTGTACCCGGCAACATCCTGGTAAATCTCTCCCGAAACCCCTCTCCAGTTTAATAATATCCATCCTCTAACAGAACGGGACATGGTGCTCCAGAAGGGGTCTCACCAACGTCCCTGTACAACCTCAACATGAGGTCCCCAGCTCCTACGCTCCAAGGGCACAGCACTGGTGAAGAATGAGCAGTGTGTAATAACAGGGCATGTGGTGACTGGAGTGTGGGCGGGGGGAAAAGGAGTTTGGGGCTAAGGACATGGAGAGAAGGTGCCTCAAGCCCTAAAGTCGTCGCAACTCGAGACTGAGTCTAGGAGACTGTGGTGGAAAACGAGGTGCAGCTCTTCCAGCTCGCTCTGATCATCGCAGGAAGCCAGAGACAGCAACGCTGGCCAAGGAACATGGGGGTGGATTAAAGGGGGAATGATCGGCCTGGAGCCCCAGGAGTCTGCCTTGCAACCGTCTTGCTCGACGCTGCGTTTGTTCCCACGCTCTCAGCAGGTGGAAATTCTGCAACGCGGCCTGTGATTTCGACTGGAAATGCTGGCAGCCAATATTTGTGCCACTCCTCAGCCTTTCCCTGGGGCCTCGCTGTGACTTTTCGCTGCCTTTCTCATGCAGAGGAAACTGTTCACTCAAACTGCTGCATACACACACCCCCCCTCCTTCTCTGTGTGTAGGGAGGGGTAGGGACACGGTGCCCTTAGGGGGGAGGAAGTTCCAGGGTTTTGACCGTGAATGAACGGACCGTATCGTTCGGAGTTGGGGTGGTGTTGGGTGGAGGGGTCTCAGAGGAGAACGTGCAGGGGCTGGTGTTCCCGCTCTGCGTCTGTAGCCCCGCTTTTTGTGGGGGGTGGGGGTGGGGGGCGGGGGCGGGGGAAGAGGTGGCGGGTTTTGGGGAAGGTGCTGTCGGTGGGCAAGTCGCTGCGGTGGGTCTTGTAGACGGTACACACTGCTGCGGCTGTGCCTGACAGAGGGAGGGAGTGTTTGTTGGTGGGGTGGGGGTCAGTGTCGCGATCGAGCTGGGGGGCTCCTTTGCCCCTGGACGGTGTGGAGCGACAGGCTTTGGTGGGGGAGGGTGGGGGGCAGGAGGGGAGTTACTTCCGCGATTCTGACCTTATTTACAGAACAACAGATACCCCGGGAGGCAGTTACAGACTGGAATCTGATCGAGGGGGTTCGGGGTGGTTTATATACAGAATAACAGATACCCCCCGGGGAGGGAGTTACAGACTGGAA
>NW_025981118.1:0-5443 GCF_021869965.1 Rhincodon typus | reverse complement strand
ATAAAGGAAAGAAAGAATGAGGGCAAATAGCGATGAAAGAATGAAAGAAAGAAAGAAAGAGAGAAAGAACAAAAGTAAGAAACAGCGAAGGGAAAATAAGTGATTAAACAAAGAAAGAATGAAGGAGTAATACGATGACTGAATGAAAGAAAGACAGAAAGAAAGAAAGAACGGAAGAAAGAAAGAAAGAAAGAAAGAAAGATAGAAAGTATGAAAAAAAAGCAAGAATGAAGGGAAAAAATGAAGGAAGATGTAAAAATACGATTAAAGAAGAAAGAATGATAGAATGGAAGAAAGCCATAAAGAAAGACAGACCGAAAAAAAGAAATAAAGACAGAAGAAAAGAAAGAGAGAAAGGAAGAAAGGAATAAAGAAAGGAAGAAAGAAAGCAAGAAAGTTAAAAAGAAATTAACACAGAAGGAAAGAAAGAGAGAAAGGAAGAAAGAAAGAAACGAAGAAAGAAAGAAAGAAAGATAGAAAGAAAGAAAGAAAGAAAGAAAGAAAGAAAGAAAGAAAGAAAGAATAAAAGGAAAGAAAGTATGAAGGTAAAGAGCGACGAAAGAAAGAAAGAATGGAGGAGTAATATGATGAGGTAAAGACAGACACACAGAAAGAAAGAAAGACAGAAAGAAAGAATGAAAGAAAGAACGAATGAAAGAGAGGAAGAAAGAAAGAACGAAAGAAAGAAAAGAAAGAAGGAACTAAAGAATGAATGAAAGAAAGAATTAAGCAAAGTAAGAACAACACAAAGCAAGAATGCATAAAAAAGGATGAAGGAAAGAATTTAAAAAACGATTAAAGAAAATAGAATGAAAGAAACGAAGAAAGAAAGAAAGAAAGAAAGAAAGAGAGAAACAAAGAACAAAGGAAAGAAAGAATGAGGGAAAATAGCAATGAAAGAAAGACAGAAAGAACTTAAGAAAGAAGCTAGGAAGAAAAGAAAATCTTTGAAAGAAAGGAAGAATGAAAGAACGAAAGAAAGAAAGAAAGAGAGAAAGAACAAAAGTAAGAAACAACGAAGGGAAAAAAGTGATTAAAGAAAGAAAGAATGAAGAAAAGAAAGAAAGAAAGAAAGAATGAAAGAGAGGAAGAAAGAAAGAATGAAAGAAAGAAAAGAAAGAAAGAGCTAAAGAATTAATGATTGAATGAAAGAATGAAATAAAGTAAGAACAACAGAAAACAAGAATGAATGAAAAAGGATCAAAGAAAGAATTAAAAATACGATTAAAGAAGATAGAATGAAAGAAAGACAGAAAGACAGAAGGAAAGAAAGAAACAAACAAACAAACAAACAAACAAAGAAAGAAACAAAGAATAAAGGAAAGAAAGAATGAGGGCAAAAAACGATGAATGAATGAAAGAAAGAAAGAAAGAAGGAAGGAAAGAAAGAAAGAAGAAAAGTAAGAAACAGCGAAGGGAAAAAAGTGATTAAAGAAAGAAAGAATGAAGGAGTAATACGATGACTGAATGAAAGAAAGACATAAAGAATGAAAGAAAGAAAGATCGAAAGAAAGAAAGAAATAAAAAAGGAATGAAAGAAAGAACTAAAGAATGAAAGAATGAAGGAATGAAAGAAAGAACGAAAAAAAGAAAGCGAGAATGAATGAAAAAAGATGAACGTAAGAAGTAAAAATACGATTAAATAAGTATGTATGAAAGAAATGGAGAAAGACAGAAAGAAAGAAAGAGGGAAAGAAATAAAGAGCAAAAGGGAGAAAGAATGCAAGAAAGAAACAAAGAATGAAAGAAAGAAGAAAAGAAAAATTGAATAAACGAAATATTCCATGAAACAAATGGTAGAAAGAAAGAAGGAAGGAAAAACGCTGAAGGAAAGAATGAAGGGGTAATACGATGAGAGAAAGAAAGAAAGAAAGAAAGAAAGAAAGAAAGAAAGAACAAAGGATAGAAAGAACGAAGGGAAATAAGAGTTTAAAGAAAGAAAGAAAGAATTAAGGAGCAATAAAATGAGAGAAAGAAAGACATAAAGAAAGAAAGAAAGAAAGAAAGAAAGAAAGAACGAAAGAAGGAATGAAAGAAGGAACTAAAGAATGAAAGAAAGTACGAAAAAAAGAAAGCAAGAATGAAGGAAAAAAGAAGAAAGAAAGGAGTAAAAATATAATTAAAGAAGAAAGAAGGAAAGAAAGGGAGAAAGACAGAAAGAAAAAATGAAAGAAGGAAAGAAAGAGGGAAAGAAATAAGGAGAGAAAGAAATAAAGAGAGAATGAAAGAAAGAAAGAACGTAAGAAAGACAGAAAGAAAGAAGGAAAGGGTGAAAGAAATAAAGAGGGAATGAAAGAAAGAAAGAAAGGAAGGAAGAAAGACAGAAAGAAAATAAAGAAGGAACTAAAGAATAAAAAATGAATGAAAGAAAGAATGTAAGAAAGTACGAACAAAAGAAAGCAAGAATGAAGAAAAAAAGATAAAAGAAAAAAGTAAAAATACGATTAAAGAAGAATGAATGGAGGAAAAAAAGATAGAAAGGAAGAAAGGAAGAATGAAAGGATGAAAGGAAGAATGAAAGAAAGAAAGAAAGAAAGACAGAAAGAAAGAAAGAGAAAAAGAAAGAACGAGAGAAAGAATTTAAAGAGAGTATGAAAGAATCAAGGAAAGAAAGAATGAAGGAGTAATACGATGAGATAAGGTAAGAATGAAAGATTGAATGAATGAAAGGAAGAAAGAAAGAACGAAAGAAAGTAAAGAAAGAAGGAACGAAAGAATGAATGAAAGAAAGAATGAAATAAAGTAAGAACAAAAGAAAGCAAGAATGAAAGAAAGACGATGAAGGAAATAATGAAAAATACGATTAAAGAAGATAGAGTGAAAGAAAGGCAGAAAGACAGAAAGAAAGAAAGAAAGAAAGAAAGAAAGAAAGATAGAAAGAAACAAACAAAGAATCAAGGAATGAAAGAATGAAGGAACATAGCGATGAAAGGAAGAAAGAAAGAAAGAAAGAATGAATGAAAGAAAGAAAGAATGAAAGAAAGTATGATAAAAAAAAAGCAAGAATGAAGGAAAAAAAAATGAAGGAAGAAGTAAAAGTACGATTAAAGAAGAAAGAATGATAGAATGGAAGAAAGCCATAAATAAAGACATAAATAAAGAAATAAAGGCAGAAGAAAAGAAAGAGAGAAAGGAAGAAAGGAAGAAAGAAAGCAAGAAAGAAAGCAAGAAAGTTAGAAAGAAATTGA
The DNA here is from genome assembly GCF_021869965.1 of Rhincodon typus. Taxonomy (NCBI): domain Eukaryota; kingdom Metazoa; phylum Chordata; class Chondrichthyes; order Orectolobiformes; family Rhincodontidae; genus Rhincodon; species Rhincodon typus. The sequence continues at coordinate 2,255 of NW_025981118.1, read as the reverse complement.
CACAGAAGGAAAGAAAGAGAGAATGGAAGAAAGAAAGAAATGTAGAAAGAAAGAAAGAATGAAAGAAAGAAAGAATAAAAGGAAAGAAAGTATGAAGGTAAAGAGCGATGAAAGAAAGAAAGAACGGAGGAGTAATACGATGAGGTAAAGACAGACAGACAGAAAGAAAGAAAGAAAGAAAGACAGAAAGAAAGAATGAAAGAAAGAATGAATGAAAGAGAGAAAGAAAGAAAGATCGAAAGAAAGAAAAGATAGAAGGAACTAAAGAATGAATGAAAGAAAGAATGAAACAAAGTAAGAACAACACAAAGCAAGAATGAATGAAAAAGGATGAAGGAAAGCATTTAAAAAAACGATTCAAGAAGATAGAATGAAAGAAACGAAGAAAGAAAGAAAGAAAGATAGAAAGAAAAAACAAAGAAACAAAGAATAAAGGAAAGAACGAATGCAGGAAAATAGCGATGAAAGAAAGACAGAAAGAACTTAGGAAAGAAGCTAGGAAGAAAAGAAAATCTTTGAAAGAAAGGAAGAACAAAAGAAAGAAAGAAAGAAAGAAACAGAGAAAGAACAAAAGTAAGAAACAATGAAGGGAAAAAAGTGATTAAAGAAAGAAAGAATGAAGGAGTAATACGATGACAGAAAGAAAGAATGAAGGACAGAAAGAAAGAACGAATGAAAGAAAGAAAAGAAAGAAAGAACTAAAGAATTAATGAATGAATGAAAGAATGAAATAACGTAAGTACAACAGAAAGCAAGAATGAATGAAAAAGGATGAAAGAAAGAATTGAAAATACGATTAAAGAAGATAGGATGAAAGAAAGACAGAAGGAAAGAAAGAAAGAAAGAAAGAAAGAAAGAAAGAAAGAAAGAAACAAACAAACAAACAAACAAAGAAAGAAACAAAGAAACAAAGTATAAAGGAAAGAAAGAATGAGGGCAAATAGCGATGAAAGAATGAAAGAAAGAAAGAAAGAGAGAAAGAACAAAAGTAAGAAACAGCGAAGGGAAAATAAGTGATTAAACAAAGAAAGAATGAAGGAGTAATACGATGACTGAATGAAAGAAAGACAGAAAGAAAGAAAGAACGGAAGAAAGAAAGAAAGAAAGAAAGAAAGATAGAAAGTATGAAAAAAAAGCAAGAATGAAGGGAAAAAATGAAGGAAGATGTAAAAATACGATTAAAGAAGAAAGAATGATAGAATGGAAGAAAGCCATAAAGAAAGACAGACCGAAAAAAAGAAATAAAGACAGAAGAAAAGAAAGAGAGAAAGGAAGAAAGGAATAAAGAAAGGAAGAAAGAAAGCAAGAAAGTTAAAAAGAAATTAACACAGAAGGAAAGAAAGAGAGAAAGGAAGAAAGAAAGAAACGAAGAAAGAAAGAAAGAAAGATAGAAAGAAAGAAAGAAAGAAAGAAAGAAAGAAAGAAAGAAAGAAAGAATAAAAGGAAAGAAAGTATGAAGGTAAAGAGCGACGAAAGAAAGAAAGAATGGAGGAGTAATATGATGAGGTAAAGACAGACACACAGAAAGAAAGAAAGACAGAAAGAAAGAATGAAAGAAAGAACGAATGAAAGAGAGGAAGAAAGAAAGAACGAAAGAAAGAAAAGAAAGAAGGAACTAAAGAATGAATGAAAGAAAGAATTAAGCAAAGTAAGAACAACACAAAGCAAGAATGCATAAAAAAGGATGAAGGAAAGAATTTAAAAAACGATTAAAGAAAATAGAATGAAAGAAACGAAGAAAGAAAGAAAGAAAGAAAGAAAGAGAGAAACAAAGAACAAAGGAAAGAAAGAATGAGGGAAAATAGCAATGAAAGAAAGACAGAAAGAACTTAAGAAAGAAGCTAGGAAGAAAAGAAAATCTTTGAAAGAAAGGAAGAATGAAAGAACGAAAGAAAGAAAGAAAGAGAGAAAGAACAAAAGTAAGAAACAACGAAGGGAAAAAAGTGATTAAAGAAAGAAAGAATGAAGAAAAGAAAGAAAGAAAGAAAGAATGAAAGAGAGGAAGAAAGAAAGAATGAAAGAAAGAAAAGAAAGAAAGAGCTAAAGAATTAATGATTGAATGAAAGAATGAAATAAAGTAAGAACAACAGAAAACAAGAATGAATGAAAAAGGATCAAAGAAAGAATTAAAAATACGATTAAAGAAGATAGAATGAAAGAAAGACAGAAAGACAGAAGGAAAGAAAGAAACAAACAAACAAACAAACAAACAAAGAAAGAAACAAAGAATAAAGGAAAGAAAGAATGAGGGCAAA
>NW_025981117.1:5100-5443 GCF_021869965.1 Rhincodon typus | reverse complement strand
CTCACACACACACACTCTCTCACACACTCTCCCATGCACACACACTCTCTCTCACACACACACACTCTCTCACACACTCTCCCACACACACACGCACACTTTCCCACGCACACACACACGCATACACTTTCTCTCACACGCACGCACACTCTCTCTCACACACACTCTCTCACACACTCTCCCACACACACACACACTCTCACACACACACACGCACAGTCTCTCACACACACACACTCTCTGACACACAAACACACACTCTCTCACACACTCTCCCACACACACACACACACTCTCTCTCACACACACACACTCTCTCACACACTCTCCCACACACACACAC
>NW_025981117.1:4771-5000 GCF_021869965.1 Rhincodon typus | reverse complement strand
CTCTCACACACACACACTCTCTCACACACTCTCCCACACACACACACACACTCTCTCTCACACACACACACTCTCTCACACACTCTCCCACACACACACACACTTTCTCTCACACGCACGCATACTCTCTCTCACACACACTCTCTCACACACACACGCACACTCTCTCACACACTCTCCCACACACACACACACACTCTCTCTCACACATTCTCTCTCACACACACGC
>NW_025981117.1:3711-4271 GCF_021869965.1 Rhincodon typus | reverse complement strand
TTTATTTCAGAATCCCCTTCCCCTCCCCTATTTCTGAAGTAGGGTCTGGGCCCGAAACGTCAGCCTTCCTGCTCCTCTGATGCTGCTTGGCCTGCTGTGTTCATCCAGCTCTACACCTTGTTATCTCAAATTCTCCAGCATCTGCAGTTCCTACTATCTCTGCCTTCTGTGATACTTGCTTTCTGTCTGTATGATTTCAATGAAAGGCCGAGGGTGTCATCTTCCAATACACCACAAGGTGGCAGTGTGCCCTCATTTGTCACTTGCTCATTTCACCACCAAACATTTATGATTCAACCAATCGATGCTCCAGCTTCTTCCCCAACGCACACACACATTAATCACACAAACACACACACACACTAATCACACACACACACAAACACACACTAATCTCACTCACACACACACACACACAAACACACACACACAAATCACACACGCACACACACACTAATCACACACACACACACTAATCACACACACACTAATCACACACACACACTAATCACTCACACACACACACAATAATCACACTCACACAATAATCACACTCACAC
>NW_025981117.1:2464-3211 GCF_021869965.1 Rhincodon typus | reverse complement strand
CACACAATAATCACACTAACACACACAATAATCACACTCACACAATAATCACACTCACACAATAATCACACTAACACACACAATAATCACACACACACACACAAGAATGACACACACACACACAGTAATCACACACACACACAAATAATCACACACACACGCAACACACAATAATCACACACAAACAATAATCACACTCACACACACACACAATAATCACACTCTCTCACACAATAATTACACTCTCTCACACACACACATGCAATAATCACTCTCACACATGCACACACACAATAATCACACACAAACAATAATCACACACACATACACACACACACGCAATAATCACACTCTCACACACTCACAATAATCACACTCTCACACAATAATCAGACTTACAAATGACAAACACACAGAAATAATCACACACACACGCACACACATAATAATCACACACACAATAGTCACACTCACACACACAATAATCACACTCACACACACACACAATAGTCACACACATACACACAATAATCACACTCACACACAATAATCACACACAGAATAATCACACTCACGCACACAATAATCACACACACACACACACAAACACACACAATAATCACACTCTCTCTCACACACACGCACACAATAATCACACTCACACACACACACAAGAATCACACTCACACACACACAGTAATCACACACACACAAATAATCACACACACGCACACACAATAATCACAC
>NW_025981117.1:1371-1964 GCF_021869965.1 Rhincodon typus | reverse complement strand
ACACTCACACACACACACACACAATAATCACACTCTCTTACACACACACACACACAATAATCACACACACACAATAATCACACACACACAATAATGACACTCTCTCTCTCACACACACAATAATCACACTCTCACACGCACACATACACAATAATCACACACAATAGTCACACACACACACACACACACACACACAATAATCACACTCACACACATCTTAATCACACTGACACACACACTCACACACACAGTAATCACACTCACACACACACACACAGACATACAAATAATCACACACACACACAATAGACACACTCACACAATCACACACTAATCTCACACACACACACACAAACAATAATCACACTCACACACACAATAATCACACTCACAATAATTACAATCTCTCACACACACACAATAATCACACTCATACACACAATAATCACACTCACACACACACACAACAATCACACTCACATGCAGTAATCACACACACACACAATAATCACACACACATGCACACGCACAAACAATAATCACACTCACAAACACACACACAATAATCACATGCACACAATAATCACACACAC
>NW_025981117.1:385-871 GCF_021869965.1 Rhincodon typus | reverse complement strand
CACACAATAATCACACACACATATTAATCACAAACACACACACACAAATAATCACACACACACTCACAAATAATCTCACCCACACACACACGCACACACTCAATAATCACACACATGCACATACACAATAATCACACACACATGCACACACACACAATAATCACACACACACACAATAATCACACTCTCACACACAATAATCACACACACATGCACACACACAATGATCACACACACACACACACACATAATATTCATACTCACACAAAAATCACACACACACACGAATAATCACACACACACAAGCACACACAGAATAATCAAATACACACATGCACACACAATAAGCACGCGCACAATTAATCACACACCCACGCGCACAAATACTTTCATACACACACACGCACACACACAATAATCGCACACACACATGCACACACACAATAATCACACACATACACAATAATTACACTCACACACACACAA
>NW_025981117.1:0-285 GCF_021869965.1 Rhincodon typus | reverse complement strand
CACACAATAATCACACACACATATTAATCACAAACACACACACACAAATAATCACACACACACTCACAAATAATCTCACCCACACACACACGCACACACTCAATAATCACACACATGCACATACACAATAATCACACACACATGCACACACACACAATAATCACACACACACACAATAATCACACTCTCACACACAATAATCACACACACATGCACACACACAATGATCACACACACACACACACACATAATATTCATACTCACACAAAAATCACACACACACAC
>NW_025981116.1:0-5444 GCF_021869965.1 Rhincodon typus | reverse complement strand
AGCTGATGAAGGGTCTAGGCCCAAAACGTCAGCCTTTCTGCTCCTATGATGCTGCTTGGCCTGCTGTGTTCATCCAGCTCTACACCTTGTTGTCTCAGCTTATCATTCAGATCTTCCCATATGGGGATTTGATCATGTGACAGCTAACTTGTGATACACAATGGAGGTAATCCATGTAAAAGATGGGATTTTTATTTCCTATTGTCAAAACTATCATAGTGTCATTGAATCAGATAAGGGGATCCTTAGCCCTTTTATTGTAATATGAATTTTGTATGACCTTTTTTTTCTGGCCATTCCAGCAAAAGAGAGGTTTATTGCTCATTCATGATTTTATCTAGCATAATGCAAATTAGTTCCTTAGCAAGGTTGTTTAAGCTTCCATTTTCTAATGGACCTTTGAAAGACTGCAGCCAGGTGGCTTTGTCCGAAACAAAAATAGAAATTGCTGGAAAAACTCAGCAGGTCTGGCAGCATTTGTGCAGAGAAAGCCGAGTTCAGAACAGAACAAGATGGGTCACTGAATATGAAACATTAGCTTTGCTTTCTCTATCCATATGCTGCTAGATCTACTGAGTTTTTCCAGCAATTTCTAATTTTTGTTTCTGATTTCCAACATCGGCATCGGCTGAGGGCATTTTAAAACCTAGTGTTCAGTTCATTTAGAGCTGTTTACATGCAAACACAAGTCTCAGGTAGGAAACCAGTCAACGGAATTAAAGATTAATTGTCCATTTATTACTGTCTCATGATAATGAAATGATAGTTTCAGCTGCAGGTGGTTTGAGGTGATGACGGGGGCAGATGATGTTATGGTTGTGGAAGCTGATGCTGGCAGGTTTCACCAGATGATGCAGTACTGGGTCTCACAGTCCAAAACCACTCATTACTCTAGGGCCAACCTGGAGAGCAGAGATAACACTGGCAATGATCTTAAGCACAGGAATAGCAAATTCTGCCTGATGATTTATCAGCACTTCAATGCTCCACTCTGATTTCATGGCATGGACCTCCAAGACTAATATTCCATTTTATCACCATATATTGCATTTCATAAAATTGGGAATGCAAAATGTTGATCAGAAATATATTTTCTGCACATGTATATGGCTTATTGTCACTCCAAGTCTTTATTTTCTTCAGAGCAGTTTCAAATTGAATGTTACTGAAAACATAACATAATTGATTTCATGATAACTGATGTAATAAACCAACGAACCTGATGGCAGATGATTAAAACCCTGACAAAGAGAATATTTGCAGCTGCTAGACAATGAAGTTTGGTTTCATTATTAATGGGAGTTAGAATACCACATGTTTATCATCTAGTGCAAATATGACTTATGTTTTTGATGGCATTCAGTTGAACTTTTCTTTGTTATCCATTGTCTTTCTATTATTATGTTTCCATTTGATTCATTTTATAATCAATTCCTTATTTCAATTATCTTACTGAATTAATGAATGTGATTGTTATTTTCACACAGGTAACTGCAGTCATTACTGTTTGCTTTGTCAAACTTGCTACACATAGCAGGATTCTGCCCTTGAGCTTTTGAAACCAAACATTGGTGGCTTATTGTTGGACGAGTTTGCTGCCACCAATTTTACTTTTTATGCTAATTTAAAGGCCTGTCTAATCAGAAATGGTAGAGGATAAAGCATTGGAAAATCTAACAAGGACAGGCACTTACTGAATAAGCGTTGTATTTTCGCAGCCCTGAACAATGTGGGCAATGGTGAATCAATTTAGAGAATGTGTTAAGTTCAGAAATATTAGATTCTTGACATTAACAGAAAAGAAAATGTGAATCTATAAACAAATTTTGAACAGAGACACAAGAATCCTGCTACTGAGTGGCAAGAGATCTATTTGCAGTCAATTACATGTGATTGGTACCTAATTTTACCTTGTTCACATGCAGTTTCCTTATTCTGTTATAGTGGATAGAAACTAGAAGGTGACAATTCTGGACATGTTAGTCTGAGAAGGTACCTGGGGGCTCCAGCCTGCTACTTGATCTTACAGGCCTCAATCTTGGATAGCAATCATCAACATCTCAAGATACACTCCAATAAGCAGCACGCACCCACATGTCCCACCATCCCCCTGCTATCCACAGTGGTTGGCATCAATCATATACTAGCCTCATCACATCAGGAATGCCAAGGCTAGTGTCAAACTCCATAGACGTGGGACCACTGTGGGGCTTCCAGGTTCAAGTGCCCTCAAAATGTGGGAAAGGTACAGAAGATCCAGTTGCTTGACTTCCATGGAATGCCGTAAAGATAAGAGAAGGACAGTGGCACTATATTGAGAGGTGGAGGTCAGAGCATCGTGTCATGCTGTACAGTGTACCTGCAATACAACACCATTTTCCAATGGGGCCACTGAGGGCCATAAGGTATCTCCTCCACATTATGTTTCCGTGTTGGTCATTTCTGGGGCTTTGAACAGGTACTGTCTGGACAGAGCTTGGTGCTTGATTCACAGAATCTCTGCTCCAAACAGTACAGGAAGCACTGAGGCTAGGGATGGATGAGGGGGATCCCTGAGAGTGGCAGCACTGGGTTCTGAGTAAGATCAGGAGGACATTCTTCAGATGGAACAGCAACTTCAGCATCTTACATTGCAGCAACATCAGCCAAAGCAACACAGGCAGAGCTTCTTTGTGAATGTTATTCAATGGAATTGAAGTGCCTAAAGTAATCTTTTCCTGATTGCAAATATTCTGTTGTTGCTGAGGCCAGCATCCCTCCTTAATCCCAACTGCAAGTGCAGTTTAATAGTTTGATCTTTCTTTGCAGTTAATGCGGTTTAATAAAAGTTAAGATTATTATCATTTTCCAAGCTCTGTGTGTTTCCTCTAATCAAAAGAAAATATAAGGGGCATAGGTTTAGGGTGAGAGTGGTAAAGCTTAAAGGAGATGTGCAAGGCAAGTTTTTTAAACTGAGACTGATCGGTAGCTGGAACTTGGTACCAGGGAGATAATAAAAGCAGATACGGTAAGCATTGTTTAAGAGGCATTTAGACAGACACATGAATGAGCAGAGAATAGAGGGATGCATGTGCAAGCAGATGGGATTAGTTTAGAATGGTGTCATGATTGGCACAGACATGTTGGGCTGAAGGGCCTGTTTCTGTGTTGTGCTGATCTAAGTTCTATTTACAGATGGAAACCTTCACAATATCCAATGCTCCAATTCAATAATGGCAAAGTTTCCTGCTCATGACAATGTTACGGAAAGAATAGCTATCATTCAAACAGAGTTAGAACATTGTATGGTACTGCAGTACCTTCATTCTTGTAGCTGCAGCTAAAATGACAGTCACTGATGAAGCTGATGTTGACAAATGAACTTACATTATCACTTTTGCAAATATATTTACAGTGAAGTGTTCCCCCATGTATCCTCACAATTTCTTCCTTTCCTTCCACTATGTCAATGAGCAGTCCCTGTGCAGTCCAACTGTAAAGGAAGGAGTCTGCCTATCATAGAGCCTGTTGGCCTTGTAGCTTCGGGCAGGTAATCCTAAGGTGCATTTGTGGCTACAGAACCCAGATGTGCTGAGTGAGTCCTGTCCAGAGGCAGGCTCACCCTCCTCAGTTTGTGACTTCTACAGGGTTGAGAATGGCAGTTAGGATGGAGGAAGAGGGACTGGCGTCCTCTGGAGTGTTCTTGTAGAAGATATCTGAGAGGCCTGTTTGTAGTTTCTCTTCTGGTTGGGTCTTTAATGGCACCACCCTATCTCCTGAGGTCAAGTCCCTCGTTTCCCTATCATTTTGCTGTTGATGTTGATCACTAATAGCTAAAGTGATGGAGTTCAGGTCTGTGCACATATCCAACGGACACTGAGGCTACTGGACCTGACTTTCCAATGTGGGTGTCGCCTGCCAACCTGTGCCTGGAGGGGCCTCTTACAGCACCCCTTTACAACACCCAAACAGCAGAAAAAGAATTCACTTCTGTACTATTTGACTTAAGTTCCATTCTAAATGTTTAGGGGTGGCACAGTCTTTGGGGGTGGCCTGGTGGTTCAGTGATTAGCACTGCTGCCTCACAGCAACAGGGACCTGGGTTCGATTCCACCCTCGGGCAACTGTCTGTGTAGGGTGTGCACAATCTCCCCGTGTCTGCGTGGGTTTCCTCCGGGTGCTCCGGTTTCCTCCCACAGTCCAAAGATGTGCAGGCTAGGTGGATTGGCCATGCTAAATTGTCAATAGTGTTCAGGGAGGTGTAGATTAGGTGGGTTATTGGGAATGGGTCTGGGTGGGATGCTGTGAGGGTCAGTGTGGACTTGTTGGGCCAAAGGGCCTGTTTCCACATTGTAGGGAATCTATGATCTATGTTCTCTTCACAGACACTGCCAGAACTGCTAAGGATTTCTAGCATCCACAATTCTTTAGTTATTGTTTAAGGTCAAACCAAACATCAGACCTGATAGATGTTTGTTTATCAGGAGTAAATATCTGCTAATTGGTTGAAGCCTATTCTATTTTCAAGTTTTCACATCGTATACTTGGTTATAATATATGATATATGAAACACAACAAAATTATTCATCAAAAGTTCATTAAGAATAGCAATACAGATAGTGGGTCAAAGTTTTAGTATGTGGGAGCTCAGGGATACCATTGTGATCCAGGGAAAACCCATCTAGAACAAAGAACAATACAGCACAGGAACAGGCCCTTTGGCCCTCCAAGCCTGTGCCGACACATTTTGCCCTTCCATAGTAAAATTATCTTCACTCACAGGATCTGTATCCCTCTCTTCACTTTCTATTCTTGTATTCATCCAGGTGCTTCTTGAATGCTGTTATTGTGTTTACTTTCACCACCTCCTCTGGCAGTGCGTTCCAGGCACTCACCACCCTTTGTGCGAAAAACATACCTCGCAAATCTCTTTTAAACTTCACCCCCCACCCCCAACCCCGCACCTTGAACCTATGTCCCCTAGTAATTGACCCCTCCACCCTGGGAAAAAGCCTCATAATTTCCTCTCTATCCATGCATTCACAACCTTAACTACCTGCATTCCAATGAAAACAAACCTAGTGTATCTGCTCCCAGGATGAGGCATTCCACTCCCATACATCTCAGTTGTCCTCGTTTTCAAAGGAGTGTAACTTCCACCCCTCGGTGGTCGAGAACACCCTCAACCGTGTCTCCCACATCTCCCGCACCTCATCCCTCACACCCCGTCCACACAATAAGAACCAAAAAAGAATCCCCCTCATCCTCACGTACCACCCCACCAACCTCTGGATCCAACGCATCATCCTCCGACACTTCCGCCATCTGTAATCCGACCCCACCACCAAAGACATCTTTCCCTCCCCACCCTTATCTGCTTTCCGGAGGGACCACTCTCTCCGTGACTCCCTTGTCCGTTCCACACTCCCCTCCAGCTCCACCACACCCGGCACTTTTCCCTGCAA
>NW_025981115.1:0-5444 GCF_021869965.1 Rhincodon typus | reverse complement strand
GGAGAAGGGTGGAAGGAGGTGGGGAGGAGAAAGCAGGGAGGGATGGGTGTCGGGAGGGAGGGGGGGACGTGGAGGGGAGAAAAGGGGTAGGAGAAGGGTGGAAGGAGGTGGGGAGGAGAAAGCAGGGAGGGAGGGTGGAGGAGAAAGGAGGGTGAGAGAAAGGGGGGAGGAAGTGGGGAGGAGAAAGCGAGGGGGAACAGGAAGGGAAGGGAGAGGAGGGGGAAGGGGAGGTGGTGGTGGCGGCAAAGGAGAGGGGCGAGAGAGAAGGGTAGGGAGAGACGGAGGGAGAGAAGATAGAGAGAGTGAATGACGTGCGGATGAGGGGAGGGTATTGCTGCAGTTCAAAATGTTGATTCCTGGAATGAATGTAATGTCTTATGAGGAAATTTTGAACAAATGATTAGATGCATAGGTCAGAAGGGTGTTGCATCATTCTCAGTGGGCTTGGCGGTCGATCTTGAGAGAATGATTCCATTTAAATTCTGTGAAGTCTAGAATTGGGGGCAATTTTGTAAAGTAAGGGATCTCTTTATTGGAGATAGAGCAAGTTCTTCACCTTTGGATTTCTGCTTTTTTTCATGGACACCAATGGAGTCTTGTTCAATATATTCAGAACTGAGGAAGATTTGCAAGGGAATTGAGGGTTATGGAGTACAAGCAGGAACTTAACTAATAGACTGGTGGAACAGACTTGAGGGGTCGAATGGCCTAATCCTATTTATGATGCTGCTGCAAGCTGTGTACGTGCATTGGAGTGTTCAACAGTTTTAAACCTGAGTGGCAGGGCAGGATTTCCACAGCAGCTGGCTGGATGTTTGGAAGGTGCGTTGTTGTCTGTCCAAGGATCAGAAATTTCATGTGCAGTTATAGAAGACAAAGCCTGGGAGAGTCCTTTGGTTGTGAGTGCTCTCTGAGGGCCTTGATCAAGTGGCAGATGGGGTTCAATCTGGATAAATGCGAGCTGTTGCATTTTGGTACAACAAACAAGGGTAGGGCTAATATAATTAGTGGTAGGTCCTTGTATAGGGTGTAGAACAGACGGACCTAGGGGTACAGTTACATAATTCCTTGAAGTTTGTGTCACATACACTGTGTGTTTAAAAAGGTGTTTGGCATGCTTGCCTTCATTGCTCAGTCATATGGTCATAAAGTAATACAGCATGGAAACAGGCCCTTCATTCCAAACTAGTCCATACTGACCATGGTGCCGTTCAGCTAGTTCTAATTGCCCGCATTTGGTCCATATCCCTCTAAACTCTTCCCATCCGTGTACCTATCCAAATTTTTTTAAAATGTTGCAGTTGTACCTGCCTCAACCACTTTCTCTGGCAGCCTGTTCCATATATGCACCACTCTCTGTGAAGGAGTTGCCCCTCGGGTCCTCCTTTAATCTTTCCCCCCTGAAATCTCTGCATGCTTTCCAGTTTAACTATTTCTTTCCTCCAACAGGATGACCAAACCTACACAGTACTCCAAATACGGCCTCTCCAACAACTTATACAATTGTCACGTAACATCCCAACTCCTATACTCGGAGCCTTGACCGATGAAAGCCAGCATGCTACATGCCTTCTTCACCACCCTGTCCACCTGTGACACCACTTTCAACAAACTATGTACTTGTACTCATAAGTTCCTCTGTTCCACAGCACTCCTTAGGACCTTACCATTTACTATATAAGTCCTACCTTGGTTTGACATTCCTAAGTACAACACGTCACACTTAATTGCATTTGCCAGTCCTCAGCCCACTTCTCCATCTGATCAAGATCCCTCTGTAATTTTTGATAACCTCCTTCGCTATCAACAATACCTCCTAATTTTATATTATCTGCAAACTTAGTAATCATACCTTGTTCATTCACATCCAGATCATTCATGTAAATAACAAAGGTCTCATCACCAACCCCTGCGGCACACCATGAGTCATAGGCATCGATTATAAGAAACAACCTTCAACCTCCAACCCTCTGCTTCCTACCGTCGAGCCAATTTTGCATCCAGTTAGCTTGCTCTCCCTGGATCCCTTGCGACTTAACCTTGATGACTAGCCTGCCATGCGGGACCTTGTCAAAGGCCTTGCTAAAGTCCGTTTGGACAGCATCCACTGCCCTACCCTCATCCATCCTCTTGGTTACGTCTTCGAAAAACTCAAAAGATTTGTCAGACATGACTTCCTTCGCACAAATCCATGCTGACTATCCCTAATTGGACCATGACTATTAAATGTTACTTAATCCTGTCCCTCAGTATCCTCTCCAATAACTTGCCTGCCCCTGATGTCAGGCTCACTGGCCTGTAGTTCCCTGGCTTGTTTTTGCTACTTTTCTTAAGCGATGGAATAATATTCACCCTCCAGTCTTCCGGAACGTCACTTGTGGCTAAAGGTGAAGCAAAAATCTCTGCAATTTCTTCCCTAGCCTCCCCCAACATCCAAGAATGAAGATGATCAGGCCCAGGGGATTTAGTCACCTTAATGCGCATTAAGGCTGCAGACAGCTCCTGTCTGGTAATAAGTATGCTGTCCAAAACATCTCCACTTGTTTCCCTTATTTCCTTAGCATCCATAATTCTGTCCTCAGTAAACACAGAGGAGAAATAGTCATTAAAAATTTCCCCCATCTCCTGTGACTCCGCTATCCTAGGGAAAAGTCCTTTGGACTACAGGTAGTTCTCCTATACCACGATAGTTGCATTCTTGTGGGAAGTTGCTATCAAAATCGCTATACCTGTACCGCAGAAAATTTGCGTTATCCAAACAGCATCCACTACTCATCAGTCGCGTTACAGCCAATTTGTGTTAATGAAACACACTTTATAGCAGAACTACCTATATAGGAATTGGAAAGTCATGCTGATGTTGTACATAAAATTGCTGAGGCATCTTCTGGAATACTGTGTCCGGTTCTGGTCGCCCAGTTAAAGGATGGATATTATTAAGCTGGAGAGGGTTCAGAAGGTAATTACCAGGATGTTACCGAGTATGGAAGGTTTGGGTTATAAATAAAAGGCTGGATAAGCTGGGACTTCTTTCACTGATGCATAGGAGATTGAGAGAACATAGAACATTACAGCGCAGTACAGGCCCTTCGGCCCTCGATGTTGCGCCAACCTGTGAAACCAATCTGAAGCCCATCTAACCTAAACTATTCCATTATCATCCATATGTTTATCCAATGACCATTTAAATGCCCTTCAAGTGGGCGAGTCTACTATTTTTGCAGGCAGGGCATTCCACGCCCTTACTACTCTCTGAGTAAAGAACCTACCTCTGACATCTGTCCTATATCTATCACCCCTCAATTTAAAGCTATGTCCCCTCGTGCTAGCCATCACCATCCGAGGAAAAAGGCTCCCACTGTCCACCCTATCTAATCCTCTGATGATCTTGTATGTCTTGTAAGTCACCTCTTAACCTTCTTCTCTCTAACGAAAACAGCCTCAAAACCCTCAGCCTTTCCTCATAAGACCTTCCCTCCATACCAGGCAACATCTTGGTAAATCTCCTCTGCACCCTTTCCAATGCTTCCACATCCTTCCTATAATGCGGTGACCAGAACTGTACGCAATACTCCAAGTGCGGCCGCACCAGAGGTTTGTACAGCTGCAACATGACCTCATGGCTCCGAAACTCAATCCCTCTACCAATAAAACCTAACATACTGTACGCCTTCTTAACAACGCTATCAACCTGGGTGGCAACTTTCAGTGATCTATGCACATGGACACCGAGATCTTTCTGCTCATCCACACTACCAAGAATCTTACCATTAGCCCAGTACTCTGTATTCCTGTTGCTCCTTCCAAAGTGAATCACCTCACACTTTTCCGCATTAAACTCCATTTGCAACCTCTCAGCCCAGCTCTGCGGCTTATCTATGTCCCTCTGTAACCTACAACATCCTTCCGCACTATCCACAACTCCACCGACTTTGGTGTCATCCGCAAATTTACTAACCCATCCCTCTACGTCCTCATCCAGGTCATTTATAAAAATGACAAACAGCAGTGGCCCCAAAACAGATCCTTGAGGTACACCACTAGTAACTGAACTCCAGGATGAACATTTCCCATCAACCACCACCCTCTGTCTTCTTACAGCTAGCCAATTTCTGATCCAAACCGCTAAATCACCCTCAATCCCATGCCTCCGTATTTTCTGCAATAGCCTACCATGGGAAACCTTATCAAACGCTTTACTGAAATCCAAATACACCACATCAACCGCTTTACCCTCATCCACCTGTTTGGTCACCTTCTCAAAGAACTCAATAAGGTTTGTGAGGCACGACCTACCCTTCACAAAACCGTGTTGACTATCCCTAATCAAATTATTCCTTTCTAGATGATTATAAATCCTATCTCTTATAATCCTTTCCAACACTTTACCCACAACCGAAGTAAGGCTCACTGGTCTATAATTACCAGGGTTGTCTCTACTCCCCTTCTTGAACAAGGGGACAACATTTGCTAGTCTCCAGTCTACTGGCACTATTCCTGAAGACAATGACGACATGAAGATCAAAGCCGAAGGCTCTGCAATCTCCTCTCTAGCTTCCCAGAGAATCCTAGGATAAATCCCATCCGGCCCAGGGGACTTATCTATTTTCACACCTTCCAGAATTGCTAACACCTCCTCCTTATGAACCTCAATCCCGTCTAGTCTAATAGACTGTATCTCAGTATTCTCCTCGACTACATGGTCTTTTTCCTGCGTGAATACTGACGAAAAATATTCATTTAGCACCTCTCTTACCTCTTCGGACTCCACGCACAACTTCCCACTACTGTCCTTGACCGGCCCCAATCTTACTCTAGTCATTCTTTTATTCCTGACATACCTATAGAAAGCTTTAGGGTTTTCCTTGATCCTACCTGCTAAAGACTTCTCATGTCCCCTCCTGGCTCTTCTTAGCTCTCTCTTTAGGTCCTTCCTGGCTAACTTGTAACTCTCAAGTGCCCTCACTGAGCCTTCACGCCTCATCTCTACATAAGCCTCCTTCTTCCTCTTGACAAGAAATTCAACTTCTTTAGTAAACCACGGTTCCCTCGCTCGACCACTTCCTCCCTGCCTGACAGGTACATACTTCTCAAGGACCCGCAGTAGCTGTTCCTTGAACAAGCTCCACATTTCAATTGTGCCCAGCCGCTGCAGTTTCCTTCTCCATCGTATGCATCCTAAATCTTGCCTCATCGCCTTATAGTTGCCTTTCCCCCAGCTATAACTCTTGCCCTGCTTTATATACCGATCCCTTTCCATCGCTAAAGTAAACGTAACCGAATTGTGGTCACTATCACTAAAGTGCTCTCCTACCTCCAAATCTAACACCTGGCCTGGTTCATTACCCAGTACCAAATCCAATGTGGCCTCGCCTCTTGTTGGCCTATCTACATACTGTGTCAGGAAACCCTCCTGCACACATTGGACAAAAACTGACCCATCT
>NW_025981114.1:0-5444 GCF_021869965.1 Rhincodon typus | reverse complement strand
GGGTATTTTTCAAGTTGGAAAGATATGATTTGTGGAGTGTCAGAATGGTCAGTCATAGGGCTGCAATTATTTATCTCTGTATTAATGACTTGGAGGAAGTGCCAGAGTGTAATGTGTTCAGTTTTGCAGAAGATACGAAATAGGCGGAGGGCATGTTGTGATGAGGATATGTGAATCTGCAAAGGGATATAGATAGGTTGAGTGAGTGGACAAAAACTTGGCTCATGCAGTTTCATGTCGGCAGTATGAGTTCTTGTACTTTGGTAGGAAGCGTCAAAAGGTAGACTACTGTTAAAATCGAGAGAAATTTCCAAAAAAAGGGGTACAAAGGAACCTGAGTGTTCTTGAGCATGAAGCAAACAGAGGTGAATGACATATTTATTTTTCTGGCAAAAAATGGTCTCCTTTCCTAAAGTTCACAATGAAAGAAACTAAGTACGTGTAAATTATTCGAAGGCCAGGATATTTCCAGTGTTGTTCTATGGGACATATTTGATAAATTGTTTATGGTTCTGTCAACTTTATTTGCCATGGAGCTGGGAGTGGGAGAGGGGAAAATTAAGGTCACCCATGATTATTGTCGTCCCTTTATCTGTCACACACAGTATCTGTTTTTTATACGCTTGTTTTCATGTTGTGGTTACTGTCAGTAGGCTTGTAGACTGCACCCACTGGTGACTTCTTTCCCTCACTGTTCCTCATCTCTACATAAACAGATTCTACATGCTTATCTCCTGAATCAAGGTGATCTCTAACCATTGTACAAATGTCACCACAACCTTGGCATTTCACACGCCTCTGTATGCCTTCTTGCAATATTAATTGATCTTCTACTGTGTTACTATTGCATATATTAAGAGAAAATAAAAGGGAAAACAAACATTGCCGTGATTCGGATTCAAGTCGAAGCTGCTGTGGCTATATGCAGAGTATTGGCCATTATACGACCATGGCGCTTAACAACGAGGCACCGGGAAACGTACAATAAGCACACTGCTGGAGGGCATGCCAGGAGCAGCACCAGAAACACAACAGAAATACTCATCAAATAGCATACTGAAATGAGTGGACAAAATCTATCGAATGCAGGGCCATGGAGGATGTCAATGTCCAGCATTCAGAGTATGCAAAACTGAGGTTGATAGATTTCGTTAGATTAAACATATTAAGAAATCATGGGATAGTGCAGAAAAATGTCAGTGAAGCAGAAGTTCATACATAATTTCATTGATCAGCGAGGCAGGTTCAATGGGCTGAGTGGCCATTTGTTATGTTTCAAAATAAAAACATTACTTTCTTATATTCACTTGGCAAATGTAATTAATATTCGGGTGGAAATTAAGTAATTGTTCTGGGCTGTGGTCTTGTATATATTTCTCAAATGTAAATCGAGTTTTACATCGGCTGCATCAGCAGTTTCCTCACACAAGGAAATAACCACTGTTGCAGAAGATCATTTAACCCCAGTTCCCAGCCCTGGAATCAGAGAAATTCAGTGCCCTAACATTCTTTATATGCAGGGTCAATCGGATTCTAATCCTAAATCCCTATTCCGGTCAATCCCTGAAAAACTTGATAACCTTTGCGAAGCACAATATCTCTCTATCTGCCTTAAAAATATCCAAGAACTCTGCAGGTTGCAGCGGAGATTTACAAGAATGTTGCCAGGACTGGATAAGATGAAACTTTGCAGAATGTTTGGTTAGGCTGGGACTGTTCTCCTTGGAACACAGGAGGCTGACTGGAGTTTATAATCATATAACAGCATTTATTAACATTCAATATTCTTAGGGGCCTTGACAGCGTAAATATGGACAAATGCTTTCCCTGAGCATGACAGAGAAGGAGTTCAGGACATCATATCCGAATAAGGTTTAACCCATTTAATTCAGATATGAGGAGGAATTTCTTCGCTCGGGGCCAGTGAACTTGTGGAATTCTTTCCTGCAGACGGCTGTTGAAGCTGAATTGTTGGGTATTGTCAAACTGAGCTGGACAGACTTCTAATCAGTAAGATGGTCAAGAGGTACCCAGGTCAGGCAGCAGAACGGAGTTGAAGATTATCATTGAAAGATGCAGCAGACTCGTTGGGTCGAATATTTCTGCTCCTAATTTATTCCTACTGCTCCTCCATCATTTTGTCCATGGTCTTATTTAATCGATAGGTCCAATATTGTTTGGGGGGTGGACTTGGATAAAATTATAGTCTTAGTTTCACGCTGTCACGCCTTGTAGCCAATCACGGCCCTTTCACTCCGTTCCCTCTGCATTTGTTTTCCACCGATAACATTTTGGATTCTTCCAAACTGAATGTAAAGTCATTCTCAGTAAGACTGACTGCCAGCACCACCCCACAAACACTCAACGGCCTGGCTTATCTTTGTTAAGAAGCCCTGTCCACTGTGACTACTACACAACAGCAACATGGAGTCATTCTCTGTCTGAATTTTAAACCAAGGCTACAGTGGAGAAAGCTCCTTCCTAACGACGAGAACATTAAAGAAGCTACAACTTAACAGTGAAAGTTGGTTCATCAGTATTTCTTCTGCCTTGTTCCTTATTCCTTGTGTCAGTGAATTAAATGTGCCTCTCAGTCTGTCACAGGCTTTCACTTTTGTTGTTTTTACAGAGTCGTGCCTTTACACTTGGAAAATGCTGGGAATACTCACAATCCTGTCCCTCCCTACCCGCGAATAAGCATTTCTTTGAACAAAATAAAACATGTCACACAGGAAGAAGAAATCTTCAGTGTCTTGGAAAACCTTCAGGTGGAGTCCTCTCAGTTCTCTGCTGTAATCTTAGCAAAAAGATCATTCTCGCTTGGATTCTGTTCGTCACAGAGAGTTCGGGGAGACCGTAAAGATCCGATGCATCTTCAGTGCGTCCTATTTCTTGAATTTCAAAATTAGGCGATTTTCAGGTTCATGACTTTCGACTCATTGTTCTGTTGTCGTGGCAACAGTCAATTTTGAACAAAGTTTATGGGAAATTGCCAGTTTCTGAGGATTTGGAAATGATTCAACGATCGACAAACGTCTTGGAAATGTTCGAAATGTGAAAAATTATTTGCGGAGAGAGAATAAAAGATTTTTTTTTCAGATCGCAAACATTTCTCATATGGCTATTCAAAATTGAATTAAGTGGCGGGAAAAAGCTGTTTAACTCGCTTCAATTCATTCAATTTGATGCAAACTCCACAGGTCATTGAAACATTCAAAAAAGGAATTAGATTTATCTCAGCGAAACGTGCGAATGTTACATTCAACTTTGGTCAGAATTTTTATCAGCTTAAAATAAAGAACTGCTGAGAGGAAGGGAGGGTTCAAAATGCAAAGAGACAGAGCCTTGTTTCTGGATTTCTTGGGTGGAGTTCGGAAAGTATGAAATGTTCCTTACATCAACGGAATGTGGTCGAATCATTAAGGCAGCATTTTAAAGCGGGAATTGTGCCTCTGAGCGACGGTTTCCTTCCGACTCGAGACGGTCTAATTTTACTTTTTAATTGAAAAAATGTTCAGTTTCATTTATAGTTCTTCACGGAGAATGAACTGCCGATCTTATTCAGCTGCACGTGTACAATAAATTTCTTTACACGTGAAGTCAAAGAAATTCGAAACTATTCCCCAACCGCCCACAGACTTTGTCTCACTGTTAAGGTGCCTCCTTAGGGACCTAGGGGTGCAGGTACATAATTCTTTGAAGTTTACATCACATATGGACAGAAAGGTTAAACAGGCTTTTGGCACGCCTGCCTTCATTGCTCAATCGTTTCAATTCAGGAGTTGGGAAAGTCATATTGAGGTTGGACAGAATGTTGGTGAGGCATCTTCTGGAATGCAGTGTGCAGTTTCGGTCGCACAATTACAGGAGGCATATAATTAAGCTGGCGAGTATTAAGAAGAGGGTTACCAGGATGTTGCCTGGTATGAAAGGTTTGATTTACAAAGAAAGGTTGGCGAGATTTGGACTTTTTTTCTCTGGTGCTTAGGAGGTTGAGAGGCGACCTGTCAGAAGTTCATAAAATAATGAGACGTGTAGATAGTACTAATTGTAGCAGTCTTTTCCCTAGGATGGGAGATTTCAAGACTAGGGGACATTCTTAAGTTGTGAGGAAATAATTTTTTAAAAAAGATAGGAGAGGCAGAACTTTGCAATGACTGTTAATAAAACGATAGCAAGTTCCAGCAGAGAAACGGGTGGCAGAGAAACGGGTGACAGTAAAGCAGGCATACAAGGACGAACGTGTTTCGTTTGCCAGTGAAATTCACCGCTTCACAAAGTGGAGAATATTGAAGTGCAGCAGTGACGGCGATTATTTTGCTGGATATTCACCTTGCGAATGCTTTATCCGCCGGTATCCCTGATTACATCACAAGTCGACAGGATGAAAGCTGCAGCGAGACGTGTGGAGCCAGTGGTGTAATTGATACGGCGTCTGACTTTGGTTTGGAAGATTGAAATGTTGTATCCTCTCTCGCTCAAGTGAAGTTGACAGCTTTTCTACCCTTGCAAATTGACAGATGCTTCCGAAGAGGAACGTATGCCCAGCGCTGTTTTTGTCAGATTCCCAGCAGCTGAAGTGATTGGATCGCCGGGTTTTGGAAATTGAAAATTGAAATTGAAAGGTAAATGAGTAACATGAGTGTGGGGTTACTTCAGCTCACTGTCTATTTCATATCCCTGCTCATGGCAACGGTACCCATTGTCAGGAGAAACTGCTTGTGTTCCACATAAAGCTGCCTTTTGTCGGGGTACGTTGTGTACGTCGGGAGAAGCGGATACAACAGTGTGTGTATAATATCACAAAGACTGACACTGAGCCACACATTAAACGGCAAAGTTGATGTTGTTAACTTGCTCGCCCAGCTGGCTTGTTTTCGTTCAGACGTTTCGTCACCATACGAGGTAACATCATGAGTGAGACTTCCGATGAAGCGATGTTGTTCTACTCCACTTTGAATTTATACTGCCCGGTCCGTTGCGGTGAGTTCTGTCATTTCCCGTTCTGTTCTGTATGGGTTGTATATGGGGTCCAATTCTATATGTTTGCTGATTGCATTATGGATTGAGAACAATGCTTCTCGGAATTCCCATGTGTGTCTATATTTGGCTTGGGCTACTACGGTTATGTTGTCCCAGTTAAACTGATGGCCTTCATTATCCGAGTGTACTGATAATAGGGAAAGTTCGTCGTGTCATTTTGCTGCTAACTGATGTTCATGTATTCTGATGGCTAGTTTCCTTCCTGTCTCTCTGATACAATGTTTGTGGCAGTCGTTGTACGGTATTTTGTAAACTATGTCGGTTCTGCATGTCGTGGGTATGTGGTCTTTAATCCTTGTGAGTGTTTGTCGGAGCATGGCTTTGGGCTTGTGTGCTACCGTAATTCCTAGTGGTCATAGGAGTTGTCAGTTCTGATATGTTCTTGATGTATGGCAGTGTAG
>NW_025981113.1:5044-5445 GCF_021869965.1 Rhincodon typus | reverse complement strand
TTACAGAGTGAGGAGTGTGAGTCTGTTATAGAGTGAGGCGAGACAGTGTGGTTCAGAGTGAGGAGTGTGATTGTGTTACAGAGTGAGGAGAGTGAGTGTGTTACAGAGTGAGGAGAGTGGGTGTGTTACAGAGTGAGGAGAGTGAGTGTGTTACAGAGTGAGGAGAGTGGGTGTGTTACAGCGTGAGGAGAGTGAGTGTGTTACAGAGTGAGGAGAGTGAGTGTGTTACAGAGTGAGGAGAGAGAGTGTGTTATAGAGTGAGAAGAGAGTGTGTTACAGAGTGAGGAGAGTGAATGTGTTACAGAGTGAGGAGAGAGAGTGTGTTTCAGAGTGAGGAGTGTGAGTGTGTTACACAGTGAGGAGAGTGGGTGTGTTACAGAGTGAGGAGTGTGAGTGTTGTT
>NW_025981113.1:4614-4944 GCF_021869965.1 Rhincodon typus | reverse complement strand
GAGTGAGGCGAGACAGTGTGGTTCAGAGTGAAGAGTGTGAGTGTGTTACAGAGTGAGGAGAGTGAGTGTGTTGCAGAGTGAGGAGAGTGGGTGTGTTACAGAGTGAGGAGAGTGAGTGTGTTGCAGAGTGAGGAGAGTAAGTGTGTTACAGAGTGAGGAGAGTGGGTGTGTTACAGAGTGAGGAGCGTGAGTGTGTTGCAGAGTGAGGAGAGTCAGTGTGTTACAGAGTGAGGAGAGAGGGTGTGTTACAGAGTGAGGCAAGACAGTGTGGTTCAGAGTGAGTAGTGTGAGTGTGTTACAGAGTGAGGAGAGTGAGTGTGTTACAGAGTG
>NW_025981113.1:3365-4114 GCF_021869965.1 Rhincodon typus | reverse complement strand
CTCCTCACTCTGAACCACACTGTCTCGCCTCACGCTGTAACACACCCTCTCTCCTCACTCTGTAACACACTTACTCTCCTCACTCTGCAACACACTCACTCTCCTCACTCTGTAACACACCCACTCTCCTCACTCTGTAACACACTCACTCTCCTCACTCTGTAACACACTCACACTCCTCACTCTGAACCACACTGTCTCGCCTCACTCTGTAACACACCCTCTCTCCTCACTCTTTAACACACTTACTCTCCTCACTCTGTAACAGACTCACTCTCCTCCCTCTGTAACACACTCTCTCTCCTCACTCTATAACAGACTCACACTCCTCACTCTGTAAGACACCCACTCTCCTCACTCTGTAACACACTCACTCTCTTCACTCTGCAACACACTCACACTCTTCATTCTCTAACACACCCACTCTCCTCACTCTGTAATACTATCACTCTCCTCACTCTGTAACACACTCTCTCTCCTCACTCTGTAAGACACTCACTCTCCTCACTCTGTAACACACTCACTCTCCTCACTCTGAAACATACCCACTCTCCTCACTCTGTAACACATCCACACTCCTCACTCTGTAACACACTCACTCTCCTCACTCTGTAACACACTCACTCTGAAACACACTCAGAGTCCTCACTCTGTGACACTCACACTCCTCATTTTGAAACAAACTCACACTCACTCTGAACAACACTCACTCTCCTCACTCTGTAACACACTCACTCTCCTCACTCTGT
>NW_025981113.1:2363-2865 GCF_021869965.1 Rhincodon typus | reverse complement strand
CACTGTCTCGCCTCACTCTGTAACACACCCTCTCTCCTCACTCTGTAACACACTTACTCTCCTCACTCTGTAACAGACTCACTCTCCTCCCTCTGTAACACACCCACTCTCCTCACTCTGTAAGACACTCACTCTCCTCACTCTGTAACACACTCACTCTCCTCACTCTGAAACATTCCCACTCTCCTCACTCTGTAACACACTCACTCTCCTTACTCTGTAACACACTCACTCTGAAACACACTCATAGTCCTCACTCTGTAACACTCACACTCCTCACTTTGAAACACACTCACACTCACTCTGAACAACACTCACACTCCTCACTCTGTAACACACCCACTCTCCTCACTGTGTAACACACTCACAATCCTCACTCTGAAACACACTCTCTCTCCTCACTCTGTAACACATTCACTCTTCTCACTCTGTAACACACTCTCTTCTCACTCTATAACACACTCTCTCTCCTCACTCTGTAACACACTCACTCTCCTCACTC
>NW_025981113.1:1571-2263 GCF_021869965.1 Rhincodon typus | reverse complement strand
TCACTCTGTAACACACCCACTCTCCTCACTCTGTAACACACTCACACTCCTCACTCTGAAACACACCCACTCTCCTCACTCTGAAACACACACACTCTCCTCATTCTGAAACACATTCACTCTCTTCACTCTGAAATACATTCACTCTCTTCACTCTGAAACACACTCACTCTCCTCACTCTGTGACACACTTACTCTACTCACTGTCACTCTGAAACACACTCACTGTCCTCACTCTGTAACACACTCACTCTCCTCACTCTGAAACACATTCACTCTCCTCACTGTGCAACGCACTCACTCTCCTCACTCTGCAACACACTCACTTTCCTTACTCTGTAACACACTTTCTCTCCTCACTACAGTAACACACCCACTCTCTTCACTCTGTAACACACTCGCTCTCTTCACTCTGTAACACACTTACTCTCCTCACTGTCACTCTGAAACACACTCTCTTCTCACTCTGTAACACACCCACTCTCCTCACTCTGTAACACATCAGTCTCCTCACTGTCAGTCTGAAACACACTCATTCTCCTCACTGTCAAGCCTGAAACACACTCACTCTCCTCACTGTCACTCTGAACCACATCACTCTCGTCACTGTCACGCTGAAACACACTCACTCTCGTCACTGTCACGCTGAAACACACTCACTCTCCTCACTGTCACTCTGAAACACACTCACT
>NW_025981113.1:501-1071 GCF_021869965.1 Rhincodon typus | reverse complement strand
TTAGGGTTAGGGTTAGGGTTAGGGTCAGGATTAGGGTTAGAGATAGGGTCAGTGTTAAGGTTAGGGTTAGGATTTGTGTTAGGATTAAGGTTAGGGTTACGGAAAGGAAGAGGGTTAGGATTATCGCAGTGTTCGGTTTAGGCTTAGGCTAATGGTCATGGATAGAATTAGAGTTAGGTTAGGGTTAGGATTTGGGTTAGAGTTAGGGTTAGTGTTAGTGTTATGGTTCGGGTTAGGGTTAGGGTTAGGGTTAGGTTTAGGGATAGGGTTAGGTTTAGGGACAGGGTTAAGGTTAGGGTTCATGTTAGGGTTAGGTTTAGGGTTTGGATTACGATTCGGATTAGGGTTAGGTTTAGCGTTAGGGTTAAGGTTCGGGTTAGGGTTAGGGTTTGGATTAGGGTTAGGATTAGCGTTAGGGTTAGGGTTATGGTTAGGGTTCGATTTAGAGTTAGGGTTAGGGTCAGGGTTCGGATCAGTGTTAAGGTTAGGGTTAGTGTTAGGGTTAGGGTTAGGATTTGGGTTAGGGTTTGCGAAAGGATGAGGGTTAGGGTTATGGTAGGCTGAGGGTTA
>NW_025981112.1:0-5446 GCF_021869965.1 Rhincodon typus | reverse complement strand
TTCCACATCAAGCAGATGTTCACCTGCACATCTGCCAATGTGGTATACTGCATCCGCTGTACCCGGTGTGGCTTCCTCTACATCGGGGAAACCAAGCGGAGGCTCGGGGACCGCTTTGCAGAACACCTACGCTCGGTTCGCAATAAACAACTGCACCTCCCAGTAGCGAACCATTTCAACTCCCCCTCCCATTCCTCAGACGACATGTCCATCCTGGGCCTCCTGCAATGCCACAACGATGCCACCCGAAGGTTGCAGGAACAGCAACTCATATTCCGCTTGGGAACCCTGCAGCCCAATGATATCAATGTGGATTTCACAAGTTTCAAAATCTCCCCTCCCCCTACCGCATCCCAAAACCAGTCCAGCTCATCCCTGCCTCCCTAACCTGTTCTTCCTCCCACCTATCCCCTCCTCCCACCTCAAGCCGCACCTCCATCTCCTACCGACCAACCTCATCCCGCTCCCTTGACCTGTCCGTCCTCCCTGGACTGACCTATCCCCTTCCTAACTCCCTACCTACACTCACCTTTACTGGCTCCATCCCCGCCTCTTCGACCTGTTTGTTTCCTCTCCACCTATCCTCTCCTCTATCCCTCTTCTATCCGCCTCCCACTCTCTCCCTATTTATTTCGGAACCCCCTTCCTCTCCCCCTTTTCTGATGAAGGGTCTAGGCCCGAAAAGTCAGCCTCTCTGCTCCTATGATGCTGCTTGGCCTGCTGTGTTCATCCAGCCCTGCACCTTGTTGTCATAAGAACAGGGTGGTTCTGTTGGACCTTTACAAAACTTTGTTTAGGTCACAGCTGGAGGACTGTGTGCAGTTCTGGTTACAGCACTGCAGGAAGGATGTGATTGCACTGGAGGGGTTCCAGAGGAGATTCAATTGGACATTGCCTGGCTTATCCCATTTTAGCTATGAAGAGAGACTGGATAGGCTCGGGGTTGTTTACTTTTGAGCAGGGAAGGCTGAGAGGGGATCTGATTGAAATGTATAAGATTATAAAGGGCAAGGACAGAATGGATAGGAAGCAGCAGTTTCCTCTTAGCTGAAGGGCCAATGACCAGTGGACATAATGTTAAGGTGAAGGACAGGAGGTTTAGAGGGGAGTTGAGGAAAATGTTTTTCATGCAGAGGGTGGTGGGAGTCAAGAGGACGCTGCCTGAAATGCTAGTTGAGACAAAAAGCCTCACAACTTTTGAAAAGTATGCAATTAGCACTTGAACTGTCATAACATTCAAGGCTGTTGGCCAAGTGCTGGAAAGTGGGACTCATGTAGATGAATTAGCAGAGACTTGATGGGCCTCCTCTGTAAGGTATGACATATGGCCAAAATGATCAAAATTTGAAAGGCTGTGATGGGATTAGATGGTGAGAAGGTTTTTTTTTTACTGCCAACCAGAAGACATGAATGTTGAAACAATTCTGAGTGAACTGGAGAAATGATTTTTTTTTTAATATAACAGTGAGTTGTTATGATTTAGATTTTGACTGATGTTAATTGCACGAGAATATTGTATTCATATGTACTGTCTTTCATTATTTGGCAAGAACCTCTCTCCCTCCAGGGATGTGACTGTTTTTGCTGGCATCTTATTTTGTTGATTATAAAATTGCTTTCATTAGTTCACAAGTCTTTGTATCCATCGTAAATTCTAACAGCTATCATACACTATTTTAGAAAGTCAAATAAATCTAGAAACTTGCCCATTGTCCTGCTATGCAGTCTTTTCCAGTAGCTGCAGCATGGCAAGAAGAAACTGCAAGAGGCTTTGAAGGAGAATTCCTCAGCTCCAGGCCCAGAAAGTCTCGCTTTGTACTCTACTGCCTTGACATAGTTGGCAATAGTGTGGGATGCCTGGCTAATTGGCTTATTGGTATAGTGCAGTGCTAGGAGGTTGAGAGAGGACCTGCAGGGTCATGCTGCACAGAACTAGTGCCATTCCTTGGAGTGGTACCTCCACTGACGTAGCCAACAGATGGAATATAGACTGCTGTGAAACTTTCCAAGCCCCTTTGAGCATGGTTATCTGTGACAATGATAGGAGGAGTCTAGTAACAAGATTTCATATCCTCAGTCTGACCTTTCACCACAGCATTCAGATATTGATTGCCTTCAGCTAGTGCTGCAATCAAAGCTGATGCAACACCATTAGACACTGCATCATTGTTGGGCCTGCGACTGTTCTCATTGAGTTGGCATCATTTCTATGCTGGAAGGGATGGTGTCCAAACTCTTTCCAAATTCCTGTGCCGAGTGTGAAGCAGACTCCTTCATGCTCCATGATAGTTATAGCAGGCTTTCTGCCAAGTTAACCAATACACCAAGCATTTCTGTGTGCCTGTCCATAATAGCTTTTACTGTGCTCCACCCCATTAAAATCCTCATCTGACTCCTGTGCAGTGGAACTTAGTGTGTGATCCCACCCTCTATGGAGCTGACATGTATGCCATCCCTTTCCCTTGTCCTGGTTGTGTCCACTCATGACTTATGAGCCATTGAATGGGATCTTGTGGAGGTCTATGGAGTGTTGGCCGTTAGCTAGGGGGAAGCAGCAGAAGCCACATTTCACCTCTCTTTGGGAAAGCCTACTGTTCATGTGCCAAGCAGGCACGTGACGGGTCATCAATGGGCCTGACAAGGCCTGATCAAGGACCCCACAAGGCAGATGTAGCGTGTGCTGAATGTTACTGACCAATCAGAGGTCAGCAGCTGTCTTAAATGGCAGCTCTGCCAGAGCGATGGCTGCTATCAGTATGGCATCTGCCTGAGGATTCATGTTTCTGATTCCAGACCTATCCCTATTTGTCTGTTAAATAACCACTATTTTAATTGTATCACTTAAACTGAAGTTCACTAAAACTTTATCGTCCTCAAATCCGAATAGCTTTATTCAAACTTGAGGCAAAAAACACTTTCTAAACAAAAAATCTAAAATTGGATTAAATCATGAGAGCTTGAATTGCTGAAATATTCAAAGAAAATGGCTTATTTTCAAATTAAAGTCACACAATTATTGAGGTACCCTTCAGCCTATTAAAGGCAAAATACTATGGATGCTAAGGAACTGTCATGTTGGACTCAGCACATTAACTCTGTTTCTCTCTTCATAGTTGCCGCCAGACCTGCTGAATTTCTCCAGCACTTTGTTTTTGTTTTGTCTTTCATACTGTTGAGTTAGCTCATTGCTTTAGCAGCTAGCCTGTGGAATGATGTGAATGCAGTGGAAGAAAATTTACATCAGCAGGCTTTTTTCCCCTTTTCTAACATCATTCATAGTAGAATGTTGGTCATAGTTGTGGGTTAGAAATAAAACCAGTCTAACTCCAAACTAAAATACAAACAGATTCTAAACAAGACCTCATACCTAACATGCATTGTTTGACCTAAAGTGTCATCTCTTCTTTACACTTATGAAACCTTCAGTTCTCTCAGGACAGTGACTTCAAAGGAATTTAGAGATTTACATGTACATATTAATCAATTAAAACTTTCTAACTGATTAAAAAATTAACAGCATCTTAAGTTCATTTAGTACATCCTCATCAGTGGTATGACCCATTGATCTTTTACTTATAAATTCTGTGTCTGATACTACCACTGAAGGAGGACTAAAAGTCTGAAAGCTTGTGTTTTCAAATCAACCTGTTGGACTATAACCTGGTGTCATGTGATTTCTGACCTTGTCCACTTCAGTCCAACACTAGCACCTCCACGCCATTGCGTTAAGAGAGACTATGATGACGATGGCTTACGGACAAACACACACAGACATAGACAGAGAGACAGACACACACACACACACTTCTTTGCAATTCAAGTTGAGGCTTAAATGAGCAAGACGGGTCATTTTAACCCTTTATAGAGGGTAACAAGTGCAGTGGGGCATATCGAGTATATGTGCTGATAAAGAGTAGGCATGTCAAGTATTCAACAGGAACCTGCTGCGTGATTGAAGCAGCTTAAAAAGGCAGTTGACTAAAGATTGATCCATACATTCTGGCTCTAAAACATGTGCTTCCAAGGTTGTCTGAAAATCTCCAGGGTTGGAACACTATGCAATCGACAGGCTGAAAGGCTTCTAAATACTTATTCAAGATGGCTTTTCTTTGCCTAAATGAAAGGTTTTTACCCACAGGATCTGTTCGAAGTGTGCACTTCAACTGCTTTGCAGGAGATTTCCAATACTTTGGAGGCCATTTCTGTTATTTTGGATTTTGTTCTGTCTGTGCAGCAGCACTGGAACAGCTTATGCAACTCTGCCTTGCATATGGCAAGAGGATCAAAAGCAGTGGCAATCCAAACACTGGAAGTAAAAACCATCCCCAGGAACAGAACAAAAAGCCCAAGCAGCAGGAACAACATCAATAAGTGCAGCAGCTTCGCTTCTGCACCTATCTGCTACTTAATGGGACGGACACTGTGAACATGGAACTAGCTCCAGCTTGTAGAAGAGACAGCCCCAGCACACGGTTTACTGACACAGGATCAGTTCACTGCACATGAGTAAACAACAGTGCCTTATAAGACTCAGACTTTTTGGCAGGTCTTTGCTTACATCAGCAGCATCCTGAACAAGAAAGACATCCATCTCAGTGGGCTGGGTGGGTACAAAATACCAGAAGTGGTCAAAGTCACTTCTGCCTGAAAAATGTTTGTTTCCTGCCCCACCCAGGGATTAGCTGCTGTAATTTACAAGATTTCACAAACTGCTGACAGGAGATTCTGTGGCAGTGAGTGTGAATCGAGAATAGCATGTTGCTTTCCTGGTGCCATGGTTAAGGACGTCTCTAAACATTTGAAGCATATTGTTAAAGGGGAGAGTGAGACGCCAGAAGTTACTGTACACGTTGGTAGAAATGACACAGTTAGAAAAATGATTAAGGCTTTACAGTGTTAATATAAGAGGTTAGGTAGAAGATTAAAGAACACAGCATCAAAAGTCGTAATCTCTGGTTTACTCCCAGTGCCAAACTTGAATGAGGGAAGGAATAAAAGGATAAAGGAGATAAATGAATGGCTGAAGAGGTAGTGTAAAGTTCAGGGATTCAGGTCCTTGGATCCTGGGGCAGAAAGACCTGTTCAAAAAGGATGGCTTTCACCTGAACTGCAAAGGGACTGATATCCTAAAGGGGAGATTTACTAATTCTATTAAGGGAGACTTTAAACCATTAGGGCAGAAAATATATGGGATGAAATTCAAAATAAGAAAGGAATGATCACATTGATGGGATTGAACTACAGGTCCCCGAATAGTCGGAGGGAAACTGAGGAACAAATGTGTAGAGAGATCTCAGATATATGTCAGAATAATAAGGTTGTATTAATAGGTGATTTTAATTTTTCAAACATTGACTGGGACTATCATAAAGGTTTGGATGTTGAAGAATTTGTTAAATGCATTCAAGAGAATTTTCTTTATCAATTTGTACATGATCTTACGCAA
>NW_025981111.1:0-5446 GCF_021869965.1 Rhincodon typus | reverse complement strand
CACCTCAGAAGCCAAAAATCTGAACTTCACCAAATGACACTAGCTTTGTGTTCGTTTGACTAATATGCTTATTTCAGCAAGTTAAGCACTTCAGAAGATCAAAACCTCAACTTCTCCAAATGACTCAACTTTGGATTTAGTTTTGACTTACGCACTTATTTCAGCGACATAAGCATATCAGAAGACCCAAATCTCAATTTCACCAAAACACTCAACTTTTGATGCTGGTTTGAGAAAAGTGCTTATTTCAGCGAGATAAGCATATCAGAAGACTAAAATTTCAACTTCACCAAACGACCTAACTTTTGATGCTGATTTGACTTAAATGCTTATTTCAGTGAGATAAGCCCTTCAGAAGTCAAAAATCTCAACTTCACCAAATGACTTCAATGTTGATGTTCTTTTGACTAACATGCTTATTTTACGCAGATAAGCAACTCAGAAGACCAAAATATGAACGTCACCAAATGGCTCAAGTTTTGCTGTTGGTTAGACTAATATGCTTATTTCAGTGAGATAAGCACTTCAGAAAACAAAAATCTCAGCTTCATCATCTAACTAAATTTTTGATGCTGTTTTGACTAACATGCTTATTTAACACAGATAAGCACTTCAGAAGATCAATATCTCACTTCACCAAAAATGTTAGTTTTTGATGTTGGTTTGAATGGCATCCTTATTTCATGAGGTGAGCCCTTCAGATGATCATAATCTCAACTTCAATAAATGAATCTACTTTTGATGTTGTTTAGACTAACATGCTTATTTCAGCGAGTTAGGGTCTTGAGAACACCAAAACCTGAAGTCCAGCAAATTACTCCAATTTTGATGATGTTTTGACGAACATGCTTATTTGAGTGAGATAAGCATTTCACAAGTCAAAAATCTGAACTTCACCAAATGACTCAACTTTTGATGTTGTTTGGACTGACGTGCTTATTTCAGCGAGATAAGCATCTCAGAAGACCAAAATCTCAACTTCATCAAAGGACATAACTTTTGATGCTGGTTGGACAAAAAATGCTTATTTCAGTGAGATGAGCACGACAGAAGTCAAAAATCTCAACTTCATCAATGGACTTCAATGTTGATGCTGTTTTGAACTACATGCTTATTTCACTCAGATAAGCACTTTAGAAGAACAAAATCTCAACTTCAGCAAATGCCACAACTTTTGATGTTGTTTTGTCTGACGTGCTTATTTCAGCGAGATAAGCATAGCAGCAGACCAAAATCTCAACTTCTACAAGACACATAACTTTTGATCCTGTTTTAACGAACATGCTTATTTCAGTGGGAAATACACTTCAGAAGACCAAAATCTGAACTTCACTGAATGAGTCAAATTTTGGTGTTGGATTGACTAAACAGGCTTCTTCCAGTGAAATAAGCACTTCAGAAGTGAAAAATCTCGATTTCACCAAATGACTGTAGTTTTGATGTTATTTTGACTAACGTGCTTATTTCAGCTATTTAAGCACTTCAGAAGGCTAAAATGTCAACTTCTTCAAAAGACTCAACTTTTGATGCTGGTTGGAATAAAATGCTTACTTCAGCGAGTTAAGCTCTTCAGTAAATCAAAATTTGAACGTCACCAAATGACTTACGTTTTGATATTAGTTTGACTAACATGTTTCCTCCAGTGAAATAAGCACTTCAGAAGTGAAGAATCTCGACTTCACCAAATGACTCAACTTTTGATGCTGTTTTGAGTAACATGCATATTTGAGTGAAACAAGTACTCCAGAAGACCAAAATCAGAACTTCACAAAACGACTTTTTTTTTTAATGTTGTCTTGAATAACATGCTTATTTCACTCAGATAAGCACTTCTGAAGACCAAAATCTCAACTTCACAAAACGACTCAAGTTTCGATGTTTGTTTGACTAACATGCTTATTTGAGTGAGATAAGCACTTCAGAAGGCAAAAATCTCAACTTCACCAAATGACTTAAGTTTTGATGCTGTTTGGATTGAAATGTTTATTTCAGCGACTTAAGCACTTCAGTCGACAGAAATCTGAACTTCACTAAATGACTCAATTTTTGATCTCGTATTGACTAACATTGCTTATTTCAGTTAGATAAGCACTACAGAAAACCAAAAACTGAACTTACCCAAATGACTCAAGTTTGCATGTTGGTTTGACTGAAATGCTTATTTCAGCGAGATAATCATGTCAGAAGACTAAAATCTCAACTTCACCAAAGGACCTGACTTTGGACGCTGGTTGGACTGAAATGCTTATTTCAGTGAGATAAGCACTTCTGAATTTCAACATCTGAACTTCCCCAAATGACTCAAGTTTGGATGTTGGTTTGACTAGCATGCTTATTTCAATGAGATAAGGACTTCAGAAATCTAAAATCTCCACTTGACCAAATGGCTCAACTTTTGATGTTGTTTTGACTAACGTGTTTATTTCAGCGAGATAAGCCTATCGCAAAACCGTAATCTCAATTTTACCAAGACACTCAACTTTTGATGCTGGTTTGACTAAAATGCTTATTTCAGCGAGATAAGCACTTCAGAAAACCAAACTCTGAACTTCACCAAATGACTCAAGTTTTGATGTTGGTTTGACTTACATGATTATTTGAGTGTAATAAGCACTTCAGAAGTCAAAAATCTCAACTTCACCAAAGGCCATAACTTTGGACGCTGGTTGGACGAAAATGCTTATTTCAGTGAGATAAGCACTTCAGAAAACAAAAATCTCAGCTTCATCATCTGACTAAATTTTTGATGCTGTTTTGACTATCATGCTTATGTAACACAGATAAGCACTTCAGAAGACCAGTATCTCACTTCACCAAAAATGATAATTTTTGATTTTGGTTTGAATGACATCCTTATTTCATGAGGTGAGCTCTTCAGATGAACAAAATCTCAACTTCAACAAATGAATCTACTTTTGATGTTGTTGAGACTAACATGCTTATTTCAGCGAGTTAAGCTCTTGAGAACACCAAAACCTGAACTCCACCAAATGACTCTCGTTTTGATGATGTTTTGACTAACATGCTTATTTGAGTGAGAGAAGCATTTCAGATGGCTAAAATCTCAACTTCTTCAAATGACTCAACTTTTGATGCTGGTTGAAATGAAAGGCTTATTTCAGCGAGTTAATCTCTTCAGTAGATCAAAACGTGAACGTCACCAAATGGCTTACGTTTTGATATTGGTTTGACTAACATGTTTCCTCCAGTGAAATAAGCACTTTAGAAGTGAAGAATCGCGACTTCACCAAATGACTCAACTTTTGATGTTGTTTTGAGTAACATGCATATTTGAGGGAGATGAGCACTTCAGAAATCAAAAACCTCAATTCCACCAAACGAGTTAGTTTTTCATGTTGGTTTGCATGACTTGCTTATTTCATGAGGTAAGCACTTCTGAAGATCAAAATCTCAACTTCACCAAATGATTCAAATTTTGATGTTGTTTTGGCTAACATGACTATTTCAGCGAGTTAAGCCCTTCAGAAGGCTAAAACCTCAACTTCACCAAATGACCTAACTTTTGACGCTGTTTGGTTTAAAATGCTTATTGTAGCGAGTTAAGCTCTTCAGAACACCAAAATCTGAACTTCACCAAATGACTGTAGTTTTGATAATGGTTTGACAAACGTGCTCATTTGATTGAGAGAAGCATTTCAGAAGCAAAAAATCTCAACTTCACCAAATAACTCAACTTTTGATGTTGTTTTGAGCAACATGCATATTTGAGGGAGATAAGCACTTCAGAAATCAAAAACCTCAATTCCACCAAATGAGTTAGTTTTTGATGTTGGTTTCCATGACTTGCTTATTTCATGAGGTAAGCACTTCCGAAGATCAAACTCTCAACTACACCAAATGATTCAAATTTTGATGTTGTTTTGGCTAACATGACTATTTCAGCGAGTTAAGCCCTTCAGGAGGCTAAAACCTCAACTTCACCAAATGACACAACTTTTGACACTGTTTGGTTTAAAATGCTTATTGTAGCGAGTTAAGCTCTTCAGAACACCAAAATCTGAACTTCACCAAATGACTGTGGTTTTGATAATGGTTTGACGAACATGCTTATTTGATTGAGGGAAGCATTTCAGAAGCAAAAAATCTCAACTTCACCAAATAACTCAACTTTTGATGTTGTTTTCACAAACATGCTTATTTCAGCGAGTTAAACACATCAGAAGGCTAAAATCTCAACTTCACCAAAGGACCTAACTTTGGACGCTAGTTGGACTGAAATGCTTATTTCAGTGAGATAAGCACTGCTGAATTTCAACATCTGAACTTCCCCAAATGACTCAAGTTTTGATGTTGGTTTGACTAGCATGCTTATTTCAATGAGATAAGGACTTCAGAAATCTAAAATCTCCACTTGACCAAATGGCTCAATTTTTGATGTTTTGACTAACGTGCTTATTTCAGCGAGATAAGCTTATCGTAAAACCGTAATCTCAATTTTACCAAGACACTCAACTTTTGATGCTGGTTTGACTAAAATGCTTATTTCAGCGAGATAAGCATTTCAGAAAACCAAACTCTGAACTTCACCAAATGACTCAAGTTTTGATGCTGGTGGGTTTAATATGCTTATTTCAGCGAGTTAAGCTCTTCAGAACAACAAAACCTGAACGTCACCAAATGACTATAGTTTTCATGGTGGTTTGACCAACATGCTTATTTGATTGATAGAAGCATTTCAGAAGTCAAAAATCTCAGCTTCACCAAATGACTCAACTTTTGATGTTGTTTTGACTAATGTGCTTTATTCAGCGAGATAAGCATATCAGAAGACTAAAATATCAACTTCACCAAAGGACCTAACTTTTGATGGTGATTTGACTAAAATGCTTATTTCAATGAGATAAGCATTTCAGAAGTCATAAATCTCAAGTTCACTAAATGACTTAAATGTTGATACTGTTTTGACTAACATGCTTATTTCACTCAGACAAGCACTTCAGAAGACCAAAATCAGAACTTCACCAAATGACTCAAGTTTTGATGTTGGTTAGACTAACATGCTTATTTGAGTCAGATAAGTACTTCAGAAGACATAAATCTCAACTTCAACAAATGATTTATGTTTTCATGAATTTTTGACGAACACGATTTTTTTGAGTGAGATACGCACTTCAGTAGTCAAAAATCTCAACTTCACCGGATGACCTAACTTTTGATGCTGTTTTGTCTAACGTGCTTATTTCAGCGAGATAAGCATAGCCACAGACCAAAATCTCAACGTCTGCAAGACACTTAACTTTTGATCGTGTTTTAACTAACATGCTTATTTCAGTGTGAAATACACTTCAGAAGACCAAAATCTGAGCTTCATCAAATGACTTAATTTTTTCTGCTGTTTTGACAAACATGCTTATTTCAGTGAGAATAGCACTTCAG
Source organism: Rhincodon typus (assembly GCF_021869965.1). Classification (NCBI taxonomy): domain Eukaryota; kingdom Metazoa; phylum Chordata; class Chondrichthyes; order Orectolobiformes; family Rhincodontidae; genus Rhincodon; species Rhincodon typus. The sequence continues at coordinate 49 of NW_025981111.1, read as the reverse complement.
AGAACCAAAATCTGAACTTCACGAAATGACTCAAGTTTTGATGTTGGTT
>NW_025981110.1:2728-5446 GCF_021869965.1 Rhincodon typus | reverse complement strand
TGTGGCTTCCTCTACATCGGGGAAACCAAGCGGAGACTCGGGGACCGCTTTGCAGAACACCTACGCTCGGTTCGCAATAAACAACTGCACCTCCCGGTCGCGAACCATTTCAACTCCCCCTCCCATTCCTCAGACGACATGTCCATCCTGGGCCTCCTGCACTGCCACAACGATGCCACCCGAAGGTTGCAGGAACAGCAACTCATATTCCGCTTGGGAACCCTGCAGCCCAATGGTATCAATGTGGATTTCACAAGTTTCAAAATCTCCCCTCCCCCTACCGCATCCCAAAACCAGTCCAGCTCGTCCCTGCCTCCCTAACCTGTTCTTCCTCCCACCTATCCCCTCCTCCCACCTCAAGCCGCACCTCCATCTCCTACCGACCAACCTCATCCCGCCCCCTTGACCTGTCCGTCCTCCCTGGACTGACCTATCCCCTTCCTAACTCCCTACCTACACTCACCTTTACTGGCTCCATCCCCGCCTCTTCGACCTGTTTGTTTCCTCTCCACCTATCCTCTCCTCTATCCATCTTCTATCCGCCTCCCACTCTCTCCCTATTTATTTCAGAACCCCCTTCCCCTCCCCCTTTTCTGATGAAGGGTCTAGGCCCGAAACGTCAGCCTCTCTGCTCCTATGATGCTGCTTGGCCTGCTGTGTTCATCCAGCCCTGCACCTTGTTGTCTCGGATTCTCCAGCATCTGCAGTTCCTACTAGCTATAATTGTAACCAGGCAAGTACAATCCCACAACTCGATGGCATGGAGTGATGTTACTGGGGAATGGCGCGGTTAACCAGGACAAAGGATGCAGACAGGTAAAGAAGAACAAGGAGAGATATTTTGCCTATCTATATCCATCTCAATTTCACTAAACATAGCCTATCATACTCCCACATTCAGACATTCTGAATGCCAATTTTGAAGACTGCAATGATATAGCAATTTCAGAAATAGTAGGAACTGCAGATGCTGGAGAATCTGAGATAACAAGGTGTAAAGCTGGATGAACACAGCAGGCCAAGCAGCATCAGAAATTTCTGAAGAAGGGCCTAGGCCCGAAACGTCAGCCTTCCTGCTCCTCTGATGCTGCTTGGCCTGCTGCGTTCATCCAGCTTTACACCTTGTTATCTCTTGCAATTTCAGAAGATCATTTATTTTACTTTTTAGGGGATCTAGCGGCATAGTGGTCATGGCAGTGGACCAGAGACTCAAGCTAATGCTCTCTTGACCTGGTTTTAAATCCTATCATTGGCATTTGGTGGCGTTTAAGTTGAATTAATGAATCTCGATTTAAAAGCTGGTCTTGGGGTAACCACGAAACCATCATTGATTTTGTAAAAGTCAATCTAGTTCACTAATGTTCTTCAAGAAAGGAAATCTGGCATCCTTACCTAGTTTGGTCTACATGCAAATCCCTGACCACAGGAATGTGTTTCACTCATAACTGCCTACTGAAAAAGGCTAGCAAGTCACCCAGTTCAAGGACAATAAATGCTGCCCTTGCTAGTAATGTACAGATCCAATGAAAGAATTTTACAAAGCTGTAAAATGGTCTCCTATGCAGAAGCAAAATGCATTCAAATTCAGACAAGTATTTACAAGCCTCTACCCATTCATGAAAAAATACCAAGCAGAACATAAAAAAGGGAGCAAGAGTAGCTCAATCATTAATGGAGAATCTCCCATTCCTATTCCACTTTCCTGCACTTTCCCCATATGTTTTAATAACCAAAATCTATTGCCACTTCAACACCACCACATTCCCGGACCAACATCTTTGTCTCAAGCTTGTAGCAGTGCTCCAGCAAAGCTCAGAGCAAGCTCGAAGAACAGCATCTTATTTTCCACTTTATCACATGAGCTGCTACCACATACAATCCACTTTCAGCCCCTAATGGTCTCCATTAGCAGCTATTGATTCTCCCAGGCTGACCTTTACGCATACTTCTGTCTGCCCAACTATTTTTCCCTCTCTTTCCATCTCCATTTATCATTTACTCCTCACTCCCCACTGCCTGCCCGCCCACCCCTCCCCCACTCAGTATATATAGTCAACCTTTTCCAAGCTACAATCAGATCTGAAGAAGCGTCACTGGACCTGAAATGTTAACTCCATTTCATCACCACAGATGCCACCTCACCTGCTGAGTTTTTCCAGTAATTTCTGTTTTTGTTTCTGATTTCCAGCATCTGCAGCTCTTTCTTTTGTCTATCAAACCCTGTCTTCTTTCATATAAGTGACTAACTACACTTGAAAAGTACATAAACAAACACAGAAATTGCTGGAAAAGTTTGCAGTTCCTTTGGTCTTGAAAAGTACATAATTGGCAGTAAAGCACTTTGAGATCAGGTGGTCATGAAAAGTGCCCCTCCTCGGTGGTCGAGAACGCCCTCAACCGTGTCTCCCACATCTCCCACACCTCATCCCTCACACCCCGTCCACACAATAAGAACCAAAAAAAGAATCCCCCTCGTCCTCACATACCACCCCACCAACCTCCGGATCCAACGCATCATCCTCCGACACTTCCGCCATCTGCAATCTGACCCCACCACCAAAGACAACTTTCCCTCCCCACCCTTATCTGCTTTCCGGAGGGACAACTCTCTCCGTGACTCCCTGGTCCGCTCCACACTCCCCTCCAGCTCCACCACACCCGGCACTTTTCCCTGCAACCGCAGGAAGTGCTACACCTGCCCCCATACCTCCTCCCTCA
>NW_025981110.1:0-2718 GCF_021869965.1 Rhincodon typus | reverse complement strand
TGTGGCTTCCTCTACATCGGGGAAACCAAGCGGAGACTCGGGGACCGCTTTGCAGAACACCTACGCTCGGTTCGCAATAAACAACTGCACCTCCCGGTCGCGAACCATTTCAACTCCCCCTCCCATTCCTCAGACGACATGTCCATCCTGGGCCTCCTGCACTGCCACAACGATGCCACCCGAAGGTTGCAGGAACAGCAACTCATATTCCGCTTGGGAACCCTGCAGCCCAATGGTATCAATGTGGATTTCACAAGTTTCAAAATCTCCCCTCCCCCTACCGCATCCCAAAACCAGTCCAGCTCGTCCCTGCCTCCCTAACCTGTTCTTCCTCCCACCTATCCCCTCCTCCCACCTCAAGCCGCACCTCCATCTCCTACCGACCAACCTCATCCCGCCCCCTTGACCTGTCCGTCCTCCCTGGACTGACCTATCCCCTTCCTAACTCCCTACCTACACTCACCTTTACTGGCTCCATCCCCGCCTCTTCGACCTGTTTGTTTCCTCTCCACCTATCCTCTCCTCTATCCATCTTCTATCCGCCTCCCACTCTCTCCCTATTTATTTCAGAACCCCCTTCCCCTCCCCCTTTTCTGATGAAGGGTCTAGGCCCGAAACGTCAGCCTCTCTGCTCCTATGATGCTGCTTGGCCTGCTGTGTTCATCCAGCCCTGCACCTTGTTGTCTCGGATTCTCCAGCATCTGCAGTTCCTACTAGCTATAATTGTAACCAGGCAAGTACAATCCCACAACTCGATGGCATGGAGTGATGTTACTGGGGAATGGCGCGGTTAACCAGGACAAAGGATGCAGACAGGTAAAGAAGAACAAGGAGAGATATTTTGCCTATCTATATCCATCTCAATTTCACTAAACATAGCCTATCATACTCCCACATTCAGACATTCTGAATGCCAATTTTGAAGACTGCAATGATATAGCAATTTCAGAAATAGTAGGAACTGCAGATGCTGGAGAATCTGAGATAACAAGGTGTAAAGCTGGATGAACACAGCAGGCCAAGCAGCATCAGAAATTTCTGAAGAAGGGCCTAGGCCCGAAACGTCAGCCTTCCTGCTCCTCTGATGCTGCTTGGCCTGCTGCGTTCATCCAGCTTTACACCTTGTTATCTCTTGCAATTTCAGAAGATCATTTATTTTACTTTTTAGGGGATCTAGCGGCATAGTGGTCATGGCAGTGGACCAGAGACTCAAGCTAATGCTCTCTTGACCTGGTTTTAAATCCTATCATTGGCATTTGGTGGCGTTTAAGTTGAATTAATGAATCTCGATTTAAAAGCTGGTCTTGGGGTAACCACGAAACCATCATTGATTTTGTAAAAGTCAATCTAGTTCACTAATGTTCTTCAAGAAAGGAAATCTGGCATCCTTACCTAGTTTGGTCTACATGCAAATCCCTGACCACAGGAATGTGTTTCACTCATAACTGCCTACTGAAAAAGGCTAGCAAGTCACCCAGTTCAAGGACAATAAATGCTGCCCTTGCTAGTAATGTACAGATCCAATGAAAGAATTTTACAAAGCTGTAAAATGGTCTCCTATGCAGAAGCAAAATGCATTCAAATTCAGACAAGTATTTACAAGCCTCTACCCATTCATGAAAAAATACCAAGCAGAACATAAAAAAGGGAGCAAGAGTAGCTCAATCATTAATGGAGAATCTCCCATTCCTATTCCACTTTCCTGCACTTTCCCCATATGTTTTAATAACCAAAATCTATTGCCACTTCAACACCACCACATTCCCGGACCAACATCTTTGTCTCAAGCTTGTAGCAGTGCTCCAGCAAAGCTCAGAGCAAGCTCGAAGAACAGCATCTTATTTTCCACTTTATCACATGAGCTGCTACCACATACAATCCACTTTCAGCCCCTAATGGTCTCCATTAGCAGCTATTGATTCTCCCAGGCTGACCTTTACGCATACTTCTGTCTGCCCAACTATTTTTCCCTCTCTTTCCATCTCCATTTATCATTTACTCCTCACTCCCCACTGCCTGCCCGCCCACCCCTCCCCCACTCAGTATATATAGTCAACCTTTTCCAAGCTACAATCAGATCTGAAGAAGCGTCACTGGACCTGAAATGTTAACTCCATTTCATCACCACAGATGCCACCTCACCTGCTGAGTTTTTCCAGTAATTTCTGTTTTTGTTTCTGATTTCCAGCATCTGCAGCTCTTTCTTTTGTCTATCAAACCCTGTCTTCTTTCATATAAGTGACTAACTACACTTGAAAAGTACATAAACAAACACAGAAATTGCTGGAAAAGTTTGCAGTTCCTTTGGTCTTGAAAAGTACATAATTGGCAGTAAAGCACTTTGAGATCAGGTGGTCATGAAAAGTGCCCCTCCTCGGTGGTCGAGAACGCCCTCAACCGTGTCTCCCACATCTCCCACACCTCATCCCTCACACCCCGTCCACACAATAAGAACCAAAAAAAGAATCCCCCTCGTCCTCACATACCACCCCACCAACCTCCGGATCCAACGCATCATCCTCCGACACTTCCGCCATCTGCAATCTGACCCCACCACCAAAGACAACTTTCCCTCCCCACCCTTATCTGCTTTCCGGAGGGACAACTCTCTCCGTGACTCCCTGGTCCGCTCCACACTCCCCTCCAGCTCCACCACACCCGGCACTTTTCCCTGCAACCGCAGGAAGTGCTACACCTGCCCCCATACCTCCTCCCTCA
>NW_025981109.1:0-5447 GCF_021869965.1 Rhincodon typus | reverse complement strand
AAACGTCAGCTTTCCTGCTCCTCTGATGCTGCTTGGCCTGCTGTGTTTATCCAGCTCTACACCTTGTCATCTCAGATTCTCCAGCATCTGCAGTTCCTACTATCTCTGAAACAGCATTAAATTGTGGTTCAGTGACCTGAAGAATCAAAGATGCTATATAGAAGAAAGCAGTAGAATGATCAACAGTGTTTCACGGAAATATAATCAGACTAAAAAAAATTCCCTTATGCCACAGAAGGAGACATTTGAAAAATCTTGATCAAGCAGGTGTGTTTTACAGAGTAGAGAGGTGGATAGGTAGCAAGATTTAGCAGCAGCTTTCTGCAGCAAAGGTCTCAATGGCTGAAGACATAGCAGACAACAGGAGCAGCTAGTAGACAAGAAAGAGAAGGGGACAAAAATTGAACCTTGGGAGACTCCAATGTTTAACACGTCAATTGATCATGAAAAAATAAAGCTAGGGATTGTCTTCACAGTCCTTGATGATGTTGGAGTAGGGAGACGTTTACAGAAAGGGGAGAAAGTTCAATAGTGTTTGATATATTCAGCCAGTTCTGGTGAAGGATGGCTAATCAATTCTACACTAGACACACTCATCCACGTGCCTTAAACTTGGAACAAATATGGCAAGTGTGGGTCTTTACTTGGGACAAGATGTTAAAGGCAGAGATGAGGACATAATGAAGAAGACTGACGGTATTGTAGCAAGTGGGCCAAATAACTGGAAATTGCAAGAAAAAAATGAAGTAAACAAGGGTGATCAGGAAGGCCTTACCTTTGATCAAGATGATGAGTAGTGAAGTCCTCAGAGATGGTGTATTTAGGAACGGACTTAAGATCTTACAATAGTAGTTTCAACAAAGCAAGGTAATGAGATCACAGAGGTGGTGTTAGTCACAGCAAAGGAAGGAGTAAGAAAGATGTGAAGAGATTTTGGTGAGAAACTCAAAGTGAGGCTTGGTGAGGATGACAAAGTTGATTTTGAGAAGAGTTTGTTAAAATTGAACAAGTTAACGTGTTCTCAAGAAGTAGATACAAAAATGGGGAAAGAGATTCATCCGTGATTTTGTGGTAAAGGTCACCATCAATATAGCAGTTTGGACAATGCAGGAGGTGGAAGCAAAATCTCCTCACATGGTGATAACTAAGTGCAAGGTGTTGACATTTGAGTCACATTTCTCTAAAATTCATGATGCTGATGTAATCATCTATAGTTAGACCATCATAGCAAGAACCTTGATTGCTAGTAAAAACACACACTGGCAACATACAACAAGAAGGGTAGTGATCACTTTAGCTTCTACAAGGGTCTAAACAAAAAAGAACAGTTTGCTGGTATGAATAGTCCCAAGCAGTTGCACTGCACAAATTAATCAATGATTTGCAATTATGGATATGGGCAATAAGTAACAATAGGTGCCTTGATCAGCCCTTGGAAGGATGCAGAAAGGTAGCTTTGATCTATTCTGGGGAATTCAAGCCTAACACTTTGCAGCAAGAGGAGATGTACTAATAGACTGAGGGAGAAAATAAAGTTGACACATCTTAGTAACATGAAACAAGAAACCAAGAGAAACGGGGGAAAATGATACAACAGGTTTGGGTCCGAAGCTGGAGTCATAATACAAACACTGATGTGCACAAACAAAAATCCAGGGCAAATAGGCATGGCAAAGAGTCAGATACATACGTTCTAGCTGCAACAGCTGATGGAAAGGAGCCAGTACAACAGAATTTGAAGTTAAAACAATGATCCTGAAGTTGGATGATGTTAACCAGAAGGTAGGTGAAAGTACAGTCAACTTGGAGTACAGCAGCTTTACTCTTTATCTGACTGAATTATCAACCCAGAGATCACAAATGGAATCTTCTGCTCTCACTGGTGGCAGGCTTGGACGTAGAAAGGACATTTAATTAGGTGGCATGGAGGTAAGCCTGATTGGCACTATCTTCCCACCTCTGCTAGAATTAAGCTATGGGCAAGGTGGGCAATGTTTACCTTCCCATCCGCACCATCACTAATTAAGATCCTTAATGGTCTAATAAATGACCACTCAATGACCTCAAACCTCTGTTACCGTGATTAATTCAGGGACAGGTGGGCATGTCAGCACCTGGTGTGTATGATAGCTGGAACTATGCATACAATTCATCATCTCCAAGCAGGGTTCCCTGGATCAAATAAACCTAGTGCCTAATCAAGAGATGCAACATCAGGAACAGAGAGGGAAACTGCTGACAGCTAAACCCTACCCTTGCTATCAACCTCATTTCCCTCCAACCACTGCCAAACATTACTTACCCGTGGCCTGGGTAGTTTCAAGGTCCTGAGGCTCCCAGTGGAGTTTATTTCTGCAGCAGCCACAACCTCCCCTATCGCACAGCCAAACACAAGAACTGCCACACTCTGATTGACCAAAAGTACTGTTTCCAGGGTCATGATTCCTAGGAAGGACATTCATAGATTCCCTTCCATGATGGCCTCACTATGCTTTACTACTTTGTACTTTGGTGGGTCTTCCTGTAAAGAGGCAGAATAGGTCTTTCCCAAGTTCTCCAGCCAGTAAGCAAGACTTCCAGTGTCTTGAGTTTCACTCCTTGAATTCACAATATGTTAGGCCTATCTAGTCTAGCCTATGTGAGTCCCATGATTTGCCCTCAAAGCAACTAATGATGAGCCATAAATACAACCTGGTCAGTATCACCCACATCACAATAATAATTTTTTCAAAATCCCAGGATAACTCTTACCACTTCTGTTGATGTTTCTGCATGCTCTGAAGTAACGTGTTCCTGGAGAGTTGTTTCCGTGAACCCCATTTTCCCACAGTAAGGACAAGTAAAAGACTGTGGCTGTTCAACTGACAAGGCTTCCCCACCGTAATACAAATCTGTAAAACAATAAGGCACACATTAATACATGCAATAGCCTGAATACTCTGTGTGGGACAAGTACCAAGTGGATGCTCTTCCCCCCCACCTCCTCCTGCCAAACGATATTAAGCTAAAGCAACGCTGCATATAATCCACAAAATATAGTAAACATCACTCAAAAGTGATTAGAGATTACCAGGGCAATGACCCGAGTTTTGCAGTAGTTATGATGTTTGTCACTTCGAAAACTGACGTCAACTCTGAACTCCACACGTGCAGTTAAACATTTGATTCGAAGCTTCTCCAGAAAGTACATTGCTGAGCACCCCTCCAAAATTGAATAATCACTGAACTAACAAGATCATCCATACTTCAGTTCCTCATACAACCTTTTCAGTAAACTTGTATTGAAAGTGAAGTAACTCAGTTTTTACATGGCATACTAATTTCATAATCAGTACTTAGTAGCCCCACTGATTTTGATAATAGTAAACTTACATTCCTTAATTAAAATTTGTCCTCATAATCAAAAATTCTGTGTGCTATATTAAAGATTTGTGATAATTTAGCTTCTACCTTAATCACATGTGTAAGTTCCAATAATTTATTTCACTATCTGCAAAACATAAAAGGTAAAAGAAGCACTTAGTTTATACTTTCTGGCTCACTACTTGAGAGTATAGTTCTATATGACTGGCTGCCCAAACACATTTGATCACACTACTACTAATGTTTAGAGATTCCATTAACTTGCTGCCAAAAACAAAGTGACAGTGTTAAATGGGAAATCCACTCTCATAAAAATCACCAGATTTTTGCAGATTATTTTTTATGAGACCAGAGGCCATTCCTCTACCTGCCATAAAATTCAGTACATCACATTACAATCATTTTTCAAGCTATTTAACATTATTAAGCTTGTAACAGCTTTCTGCTTTCACAAACCAGCGTTATCCATGGTGTTAATCTGGAAAAGAGGGGGAAAGAATATGTACAGATTTACTAAAATATTTCCCCATACTAGGGGTACAATGCAAAGAAAGAGTTGATAAATTTAGAGATAACTTTCTTAAACTGAAGAGAAATAAGAGGATTGATTTGAAGGACTTAATTAAAATAATGAAATTATTTATTTGTAACAATTGAGCAGGTCGAAGATGAGAGGGCAGACAATAAGAGAAATCGCTTGTCCCTCTAAGCACAAATATCAAAGATAAAGAGTTGGTATACAGAACACTCAAAAGAACACAAATAGGAATAAAAACAGCAGGTCTGGCAGCATCTGTGGAGAGAAATCAGAGATAATGTTTTGGGTCCAGTGACCCTTCCTCAGAACTGATCGTTAATGATAGGTGGAGTTAGTGCCCAAAGAGAGATTAGGAGCTGGACAGACAAAGGAAAGGATAACAATCAGCCTAGGAGAATGAATTCAAGGGCCCAAACACATCTCCCAGTGAAGCAATGCTTTTCCTGCACTTCACTCAATCTAATTACTGCATTCGCTGCTCATAATATGGTATCCTCTACATTGGGGAAATGAAGCATAGGCTGGGTGACTGCTTTGCAGAACGCCTATGTTCTGTCTGCAAAAAAGACAGTGAGCTTCCAGTTGCCTGCCATATCAACACACCACCTTGTTCCCTAGCCAGCATCTGTGCCTCAGACTTGCTGTTGTGCTCCAGCGAAGTTCAGCACAAGCTGGAAGAACAGCTTCTCATCTTCTGCTTGGCAACTCTACAGCCTTCCGGATTCAATATCGAGTTCAACAATTTTAGGGCTTGAGGCACTTTCTCCCACGTCCTTACCCCAACCCCCACATACTAGGCCTTGTTACCACATGGTCTGCTATTACACACAACCCATTGTTAGCCACTAATTCTCATTAATAGCTATTCATTCTCCTAGGCTGATCATTATCCGCTCCTTTGTACAACTGTGCTCTCTCTTTGGGCTCTATTTTCATCTATCATTTACTCCTTGCCCCTCCCCCTCACCCTATGTTCTGCATTAAAAAACAACTTTTTCATGCCTACAAAGAAGGGTCACTGGACCTGAAACGTTAACCCCAATTTCTCTCCACAGATGCTGCCAGACCTGCTGAGCTTTTCCAGCAATTTCTGTTTTTGTTTCTGATTTCCAGCACCCATAGTTCTTTAAATGTTTATTTAACACAAATAGGAACATCCGAAGATCAGAGACAAATACCAACTGGATTATTCTAGCCCTGTCTAACTAACAGTTTGGGATTATCTCCACTAAATGGGATGCCCTGTAAAGGTTTCAGATAACTGCAGACTGGACATAGGGCTGTCAATTAGAAAATACCATTGTGTTGAGGACCACCTCTACAACATGTAATAAACTGCTGTCTTGAAAGGAGTACTGCAATCTTTAATTTTTAGTTGACTCATGTGTAATATCTCTCTCACTTTACATGGTGAATTTTAAGAAAAACCTATCTGTATATCTCTCTCTTGTGATTTTTGTGGCTGTTAAAATACTTGACTACCCTTTACAAACAAATTAAGATAATTGAGATATGTAGCAAAAATACCCTCCAGTGAAGACTCAAT
>NW_025981108.1:4996-5448 GCF_021869965.1 Rhincodon typus | reverse complement strand
ACCCTGGGGGGTGGGGGAACAAGGGTTGAGGGCGATGGGTGAGAGACCTGGAGCGGGTGTTGCGGGGGAGGTGGGGGTGGCGGAAACACGGATTCGTTCAGAATTATCCAAACGGGGAGTGAGAGAAATTGACAGGATGCAGTGGAAATGGAGATGGGAAAAGAGGTATCACGCAGACAGTGGGCCGAATGGGCTGTGCGGTCGTGAGGCTCCAATTCTCAGAAACTGCCGACAAAACAACATTAACGTTTTTCAACGAGGACTTTATTAAACAGTATAAATAAGAATAATCTTTAAAACACACTCACACACATCTTAAAAATACCGACCAGTCACAATAACGTTCAACCTGATTTTGAGTCAAAGGAAAGCTCCCTCTACACTGTCCTCCCCCCCAACCCTCCAATCCCAGGGACAGCACGGGGTTAGATACAGGGTAAAGCTCCCTCTAC
>NW_025981108.1:4491-4896 GCF_021869965.1 Rhincodon typus | reverse complement strand
CTCACTCACTCACTCATTCCCTCACTCACTCACTCATTCCCTCACTCACTCACTCACTCACTCACTCACTCGCTCGCTCGCTCACTCACTCATTCTCTCTCACTCTCTCTCTCACTCACTCACTCATTCTTTCTCTCTCTCTCACTCACTCGCACTCACTCTCACACTCACACTCACTCTCTCACACACTCACTCCCTCACACACTCCCTCACACACTCCCTCACACACTCCCTCACACACTCCCTCACACACTCCCTCACACACTCGCTCACACACTCGCTCACACACTCGCTCACTCACTCCCTCACACACTCGCTCACACACTCGCTCACACACTCGCTCACACACTCGCTCACACACTCCCTCACACACTCGCTCACTCACTCCCTCACACACTCGCTCAC
>NW_025981108.1:952-4481 GCF_021869965.1 Rhincodon typus | reverse complement strand
CACTCCCTCACACACTCGCTCACTCACTCCCTCACACACTCGCTCACTCACTCCCTCACACACTCACTCACTCACTCCCTCACACACTCATTCTCACACACTCTCACTCTCTCTCACTCTCTCAGTCACTTTCTCTCCCTCACTCTCTGTCTCTCTCACTGTCTGTCTCTCTCTCTCTCTCTCTCACTCACCCACCTATCAGGGGAAGGGACGCTGATGGTGAAGGAGTTTGAGTCCCATCATCATCAGACTGCAGAGCCCAGCGTGCGGCATATTTTAGTTCCGCTGTGATGCCTCCCTGTTTGGAGCAGCTCGAGGATGACTTGTCTGTCTCTCACCTGGACACCCAGCTCCTCCTTGTGAAGGAAACTGGAATGTTGCTCTGGCCTTCCTTTTCAGAAGGACACAGGGAGTGCAGTGCTTGGGAAAGGAATGGGATCATTGGCAATCAAGTTTCCAGGATGGGGGCATCAGATTAGAGCTGGAGGGTGTCCTGATCTTGGTAAACGAATCCATTGGGATTGTGGGCGGTGGGAGCGAACGGGAAGGGGTTTGAGTCCATTGGGATTGTGGGCGGTGGGAGCGAACGGGAAGTGGTTTGGGTCCATTGGGAATGTGGGCGGTAGGAGCAAATGGGAAGGGGTTTGGGTCCATCGGGAATGTGGGAGGTAGGAGCAAATGGGAAGGAGTTTGGGTCCAGTGACCAAACTGTAGCCTATTGTTCTGGGTGGGATATTGGAATGTGACTGAGGAATGTGAGGAATTGAGAGGAGGGGATTGAGGGGGTGGACACAGTTAGAATGCCCTGTGGTGTGTTTCTGGGAGTTGGGGGTGTGTGGGGGGTGTGTGGGATGGGTGTTGGGGTGAGTGTGTGAGGTTGGGAATGGGAATGGCTGAGTGAAATGGCTGATATCTCTCAGAGCAGTGCAGTCTGTGCTGTCTCTCTCATCGAGATCTCTGAGGGTCACTGACTGACCTGGACCGGTCAACACTTTCGTTGATAAACACACTCATCAGTAACGGTCTGGAGAGGGGTTTGGGCGCTACTGAAGATTCAAGGCTCAGGGGAGAGAGTGAGTGGGACAGAGGTCAAAGCAATGAAGGGGTTGGGACAGAGAGGTTCAACCCAATCCCGGCCTATCGAGCATTCCCCCCTTATTCCCGTCGCTCCGCCACTGGGGGCCGGGCCTTCAGCTGCCTTGAGCTCGGGAATTCCCTTCCTAACTCCCTCTGTCTGTCTCTTTCACATCCACCACTCTCACTCCCTGGCCCCTCCAACTCCCCCGTCTTCCCCCTCCAAACTCACCTCTCTCCTCCCACTTCACTGTCTCTCTCCACTCCCTCTCTCCCATTCACCGTCTCCATCTCTCAGCCTACCAACTGCTCCCACTCTTTACCCTTGGCCTTTACTCTCTCTCTATCTCTCTCCCTCTCCTCTCTCCTCCTCTCTCTGTCTCTCTCTCCCTCTCCTCTCTCCTCCTCTCTCTGTCTCTCTCCCTCCCTCCTCCTCTCTCTCTATCTCTCTCCCTCTCTCCCCTCTCCTCCTCTCTCTGTCTCTCTCTCTCTTTCCCACCTCTCCCTCCTCTATCTCTCTCTCTCGCTCCCTCTCTCTCTCACTCCACGTTTCAGACACTCCTTAACCCGATCTCTGTGACTGAGCTTCCAGCCTCCTGACCCCAATCTCCCCTGGTGTGGCTCAGGGTCAGGTTTGGATGCTGCTGGGAGCTAGCACAGAGAAGCTTCACTGAGTGAGGGGCGCTACGTAAATGCAAGTTATTTCATTGCAAAAGGATCAAATACCACGAGAGGGGTTTGATTGAAAACCAGGAGCCAATGGGATGAGAGAGGACGAGGTAGTTCGGCCCATTCTGTGTGTTGACCCATTAATAAAACAGGAGGTGGGACAGACCACACTGAGTGAGGGGCAATGAGGCAGGGTCACTGCGAGTTGGAGTGAGGTTTACTCACTCACTCACTCACTCTCACACTCACTCCCTCAGTCACTAACTCACCCTCTCACTCACTCACTCTCACACTCACTCCCTCAGTCACTAACTCACTCTCATACCCATTCACTCACTCACTCCCTCGCTCACTCACTCACTTACTCACCCTCTCACTCACTCACTCCCTCACTCTCACACTCCCTCACTCTTACACTCCCTCCCTCCCTCCCTGCCTCACCCACACACAGCACATTGCATCAGGAATGGGTGACAGGGTGTTGAGTGAGGATTTTATCTGAAGCGATGGTTGGTATGTAGACCAACAGGTTCCTCAACAACAACACCTTCACCCAACACACACCATTCGCGCCATTTCCTCACCAACACCCCCCACCCAACACCCCACCTCCCATCACACACTCCCAGGGACAGGGACAGCACGGGGTTACATACAGAGTAAAGCTCCCTCTACACCGTGCCCCCCCATCAAACACTCCCAGGGACAGGGACAGCACGGGGTTAGATACAGAGTAAAGCTCCCTCTACACTGTACCCTCATCACACACTTCCAGGGACAGGGACAGCACAGGGTTAGATACAGGGTAGAGCTCCCTCTACACTGTCCCCCCCATCAAACACTCCCAGGGACAGGGACAGCACGGGGTTAGATACAGAGTAAAGCTCCCTCTACACTGTACCCCCATCACACACTTCCAGGGACAGGGACAGCACGGGGTTAGATACAGAGTAAAGCTCCCTCTACACTGTCCTCCCCCATCACACACTCCCAGGGACAGGGACAGCATGGGGTTAGATACAGGGTAAAGCTCCCTCTACACTGTCCCCCCATCACACACTCCCAGGACAGGCACAGCACGGGGTTAGATACAGGGTAAAGCTCTCTCTACACTGTCCTCCCCATCAAACACTCGCAGGGCTCCCACACCATCACTGACTCTCACTGGGGTACGGCCTCTCACACACACACACTCACACACACACACACTCAAACACACACAATCACACACACACTCTCTCACACACACACACACACTCACACACACACACGCACACTCACACACACACACACAGACACAGACCACACACACACACTCTCACACACACACACACACACACACATACACTCTCTGTCACACACACACACTTTCTCTCTCGCACACACACTCTCTCTCTTTCTCACACACACACACACACACACAGGAGGGTGAGGGTGTGTGGGGAGTGCTCTGGGAGTATGTTATGAAACAGTTGTCACTCTCTGTCAAACTCAGTAACTCTCTTGCAGAGATGAATCATTGCTTGATGACTCAGGCTGTTTCACCAGTTACAGGCCACCTAACCCCGAGAGCCACAGCTCATGGAGTCTTTCTGTGCATGAGGGCATGTGTCTGTTCCTTTGTTGGCCTTTACCAATGAGTGTGTGAGCCATGAGACCGCTGAGGGGCTCAGCCAGGCTTGTTTCCCCTCTTCAGCCTTACTCTCTTTTCCCTGTGTGAGTTCACTTGTGGTGGGAATGGCCTCCTCCTGTTCCTGTGTGACAGGCTCGAGGAGGGTGCTGAACG
>NW_025981108.1:421-942 GCF_021869965.1 Rhincodon typus | reverse complement strand
GTGCTGAACGGCCTCCTCCTGTTCCTGTGTGACAGGCTCGAGGAGGGGGCTGAACGGCCTCCTCCTGTTCCTGTGTGACAGGCTCGAGGAGGGGGCTGAATGGCCTCCGATAGTGCAGCATGCCCTCATCACTGACCCTTCAGGAGGTTGTTACAACAGCAGAAACCTGCGATGCCCCACAAGGTTGAAGTTCTGACTGAGGGTTCACCAGAGGGTGGTGCAGGGTCCTATGAGACACGGTCACTTGGTGGAGGCTGCTCTGGGAGGAGCCTGTTGGGGAATGTTGCTGCTGCCTGGTCTGGGTCACAGTCTGGTCTCAATCTGATCTGTGTTTGTCCTCAGGACCCTGTAAACAGGACACTCGTTACCCTCCGGGTGGATCCACAAGGATTCTTCCTGTACTGGACCGGGCAAAACAATGTAAGTAAGAACTGAACAAACCCCGTGCTGTCCCTGTCCCTGGGAGTGTTTGATGGGGGACAGTGTAGAGGGAGCTTTACTCTGTATCTAACCCCGTGCTG
>NW_025981108.1:0-411 GCF_021869965.1 Rhincodon typus | reverse complement strand
TATCTAACCCCGTGCTGTCCCTGACCCTGGGAGTGTTTGATGGGGGGACAGTGTAGAGGGAGCTTTACTCTGTATGTAACCCCGTGCTGTCCTAATGAAGCAGCACTGTGAAGCATCCAGTCTGTGGTCACCTATTTCCCAGGTGACTCCTGCCTGTCTAGCCTGTGGAGCTGGAACCTGTCAGAGGACAGCACAGTTGTGGGTGTGAGGCACAGGAGGCACTGGGAGAGTGTGGGGTGTCAGCACTAATGGGTGCCCCCTGGTACCCAGGATCCACCCCCATCACCTGCTGCTCCGACATCCTGACTCTCAGCGACTGGTCCAGTAACTGTACCGGGTCAGTGTTTATTCAGCAGGGTAAGGGTCACTGTGTAACCGTACAGGGTCAGTGTTTATTCAGCAGGGTAAGGG
>NW_025981107.1:0-5449 GCF_021869965.1 Rhincodon typus | reverse complement strand
GACAAACGAGTGTGATTGTGCGGGATACGAAACGGGGCCCTGTGGCCTTTCTAAATGCTGTAAGACCCAAAGCAAGAATCATTCCCCTGGATCAATGAGCCACCTGTACGCGAGCAGGACGGCTCCTCAAACAGCTGAGACTCGCTTTGTGTGACGTACATCCCACATTGCTTCAGGAATTCCAAGGAGCAGACAGGTTCCAGAACATAATCTTCTCATTCTGTCTCCCTGCTGCGGGACGGTGCTGTTTGTCCATTCCCTCAGGACCGGGGGAATTTCATTTGAATGATTACTAAACCGTTGCTTTTCTGCCTGCACGCAGTGCTGGGGGAGGGCAGTGCCCTTTCGATCTTCTCCACCGTCTCAATCACTTGGGGTGGGTGAGTCAGTTACACGCACACGCAGGTAATTATCAAATTGTGAACTTTCTCTCAATGTATGTTATCCAAGAGACTGAAGGATGGTGAGCTAGCGGGAAAGAGAGAAATGGACACAGGAGACTCTTCCCTCGGGTAAACTAAAATAAGTTCTTTTCTTGTGCAGCCTGTTTGATGTTCGGATTTCGTCTTCGAACAGTAATCCTGCAGTCAGTCTTTTGCAACGCGAGCGTTGTTTTCTTTGCTGCTACCAGAGCAGGAGTTAATTTCTGACGCCAACAGTCCCAGATTGAGAGAATCTGAGTGAAACACTCACGGACTGAGAGACATACCCAACGGCCCTGAGTTGCGGGGCTGCAGACAGTACAACGCGGAAGGGAGGGTTAATAATGAGCCATTGTTTCTCCCTCACCCGCTCCGTCACAGAGACAGGGAGAGTGACGTCATAAACCCATGGCGTCATTCCTGAGGAGAAAGAAGCCGTTCAGCCCATCGAGTGCACGGCAACTCTCTGTCGCTTGTATCTCTGAGATTTTTCACAATCGGTGATGTCTGGCCCCTAATAGTGGTGTCTGTGCCGTGATGCTGTCTCCGACATGCTGATCCTCTTATCATTCACACCTGGAATAGCGTGGGGAAGTACTACAGGGCATGGAAAAAAGTGCAAGTAGTGTGTTTCATCTTCCCCAGTTTATTCCCATCTCAGAGAAAAGGTTTTACAATTCAGTTCAGAGGAGACCGACAGAGAACAGCAGAAGACCTTTCAGACCTTCACAAGCGTGTAACCTCACCTGTCTAAACTTGGCCCGTGTATCAATATGTGATATTTAATTTCACATACATGAAGCTATGGGAAGCGGAAAATTGATCAAAGCACAGAACAAAACACGACGCACCTGGTGCAAATAGGACAGGATGGTTTATGATGCTTCTACCTCAGGGTTATTGGCCCAGCATACTCCCATTGCACCACTTTGCTATCGGTCACTGAGGTCTTGTTTAGACAAGGATTCAGCTTTTCATCTGGTGTGTGGAATGTACCTTCAAGAATGATGTCAAGAGATCTTCACTGTTGCTGTGTATTATTCTGTTGCACAAACGTGTCGTGGCTGTGTAAACATAACCGTTGTCTAAGTTCCCACATTCTGATGGTCGAAATCTGATTCCATTCAGAATCACAACATTTGTCACAATGCAAACGGAGGCCATGCAGCCAGCCTTAGCTGTGTCGGCTCTCCACAATGAGTAAATGAGTATCTCTTTTGCCTTCTCCCTGTAACTCTGCATATTGTTACTTTTAACAATAACCACCGAATTCCGTTTTGTGGTGAATGAATCTGCCTATGTCGCAGTCAGACAGTCATTTGCAGACCCTCATCACTTCTTGTGTGAAAACACTCTTCCTCATGTCACTCTTACATGTTTTCCTCATGACTTTAAACCTCTGCCTAATCGTTCTCGATCCTTTCAGGCATGTGAGCATTTTTACCCCCTTATTGCCTCTGCTCATACCCCTCATGACCTGGGAAGCTTCAACCAAACCAGTTTTCCGTTCTCCAAGGAGAACTGTCTCAACTTTCCAGTCTCTCTTTATTGCTGACTTTGCTCATGCACGTCACCATTCACGTGAACCTGTTCAGCGCTGTCTCGAATCGCTTCCCGTCCCACGAATATAATTGAGCAATAATGCAGTTTCCCACGAATACAATTGAGCAATAATGCAGCTGCAGGATTCACTCTGATGAATGGTCCAGGCCCGAAGCATCAACTCTCCTCCTTGTCTGATACTGCCTGACCCACTGCGTTCCTCCAGCTCCGCACTGTGGCGATTCTGACTCCAGCATTTGCAGTTCTTGCTATCTGCGGATTCATTCAGAGCAGAATTGCGTGGCGAATACCCCGCAGCATTCGTTTTCACTTTGAACAAGTCTTTCTCTTTGCTGTCTTCGCTGCAGTCGTCGCTCTGCCCCATTCCTACGACGAGCTTCATTGAAGGAAGTTGTTTTTTTGCGAAAGTGGTAGTGAAAAAAAAACAGGGCACATGCGGGATTTGAACGCGGGACTTCGCGCATGTTAGTTACGTCCACGACCCTCAGCGAGAATCATACCCCTAGACGAACAACCCATCCGCATTGCAACACTTGGCTCCCACTCAGTGCGGTACATTTCACATTGTTCCGGGAATTCGAAGCAGCAAAAAAGTTTCAAGAATATTTTCTTCTCAATCTGTCTTCCTGCTCCCGGGATGGTTCTGTTTGCCCCTTCTCCTGGCACCGGGTTCTCTCCCTTGACAGATTATTATACCATTTTCTTCTAGTTGGATTACAAAAAGTTTCAAAAGATTCACGTAGCTGGAGATTGGATTTCTGTTTTGTTTCCCTTCCATGTTTCCACCTACCATACTCGCGATGCAATTCTCAAGCTTCATCATGCCCAGGAAGGAGGGAATTTAGATTTGTGGAGAGACTCCAAAGGGATTCTTCTGTTCAGTGCAAAGAAGATTAAATAGAGATTTCATGGCGCTCGTGTTTGGATGAAGCAGACAGTGAGAAACTGTTTCCACAGATCAGGATCAGTAAACAGGGGGATGGGATTTTCGAACATTGAAGATACAGAGTTGCATTTATATCGGACTTTTCACCACCAGTGATGGCGTTTGTTGACTTTGGGCAGAGGTTGTTTAAATCTTGTTTCCTTCTTCCCCATGTGAGATATCTTCACTGCAAAGACTTTCAGCCATCTCAGAGTGACCTCGATCTCATCGAAATCAGACCTCATTATTTTGAGCGTTTTGATCTGCTTCCGGCAACATCATGCGTCTGAAATAAATATCTTATATTGATATACGGGCCAAGTTTACACCGGTGAGGTGACACACTTGTGAAGGTCTGAATGGTCTTCTCCTGTTCTCTGTCGGTCTGCAATGATCTGATTTGTTAAAGCTGTTCTCTGACATGGGAGAAGTAAATTGTTAAATTTGAAACACATCAGCTGCAGTGTGTTCCATGCGCAGGACGCCCTCTAGTAGTTATCCATGCTGTTTCAGACAGTGTCCTCCCGGTGAAATGAAAAGTCGTGAATGACAAGAGGATCATCATGTCAGAGAAAACGTCACGACACAGATCACCATTATTGGGACAGATATCACCGATTGTGAATAACCTCAGAGAAATACAAAGGACAGAGAGTCACCGGGGGCTCGATGGGCTGAACGGCTTCTTTCTGCGCGGGAATCATGCCATGGGTTTATAACGTTACTCTCTCTGACTCTGTGACGGGGAGATGCCGGTGAAAAGTGTCACTTCACCTGATGGAGGAGCAGCGCTCAGAAAGCGTGTGATATCACATAAACCTGTTGGATGATAACCTGGTGTCCTGTGACTTCTGACATTTTCCACTGTCTCTGTGACAGAGTAGGCGAGTGAGGGAGAAACAATGGCTCATTTTTAACCCTCCCTTCCGCGTTGAACTGTCTGCAGTCCCGCAGCTCACGGCCGTTGGGGATGAAACTCAGTGAATAAGTGTTTCACTCGGATTCCCTTAATCTGGGACTATTGGTGTCAGAAATTAACTCCTGCCGGGTAGCAGCAAAGAAACCGATGTCTGCGTTGTAATTGTTTTTTCTTTCTGCAAGATTGCTGTGTGAAGTCGAATCCTGAAATCAAACAGACTGCACAGAAAGATCCCATATTAAGTTTCTAAACGGAACAGTCTCCAATTTAGACTTCTATCTTTTCTAGCAGCTTTGCATCATTCCCTCTGTCTCTGATTAATGCCATTTGATGAAAGTTCCCAATCGTCGTTAATAATTTCCGGACATCTGATTCTGCCTCTTCTGCTTCTTCGCCCTTCCAGCGTTTCCGAAGGAGCTGCAAAACCTATGTCATCCTCAAGCACTGCCTGCCCGTGGAGGGAAACGTTCTAATCTATGTGCCATTGAAGAGAGCCCGGTCCTGGGGGAAAGGAGCAAATAGCAGCAGCCCAGGAGCAGGGAGACATAATGGGAAGAAACTGTTCGCTGTTGCTTTCACTGCCTGAATTGGGATTTTTTAAAAATATAATCAGCCTGTTCAAAGATGTTATTACACAGCTCTTGAGCAGATGGAACTTGAACTCAGTCTCCGACATCCGAGTTTGGGAAAATATCACTGTATGAGTGTCACCTAGATTACAAGTGAAAGCGGCTACTGACTGCAATTGCCTTGTTGGTCTAGAGGTATGGTTCCCCTGTGGGTTGTTGAGGCCACTGTGTAAGGTTTCGCGTTCCAATCTCGCATAAGCCCTTTTTATCTGCAGCAATGTTCTCTATTTGCTGTTTTGCTTATTTTCACAAAAGGCTTCGAGAGCTGGTGAGCATGGTTCATTGTGAAATCGAAGTCTGCCTGAGATCCCAAAGCGTCTTTGTAGTGCATGACAATCACAGGCACGTTCGTGTCTGACCTCAAGTAAGCAACTCTGAGGATTCTATATTTCTATTAATGATATTCATGACGCTTTTCTTGGCAAAACGGGAGAAATATTGTGTTTTGGTGGCTGAATTAACCGAACAATATCTGGATAGAGGAATCCCGTCAGTTGTTTCTTCCCTCTCATATCCTTCCTCTCTCGTTGCACCTGAAAGAGAGTCGAGAATAAGTCTGGATCCGCCCTGGAGTCGATGCGCGGACGGAGGTTGTTGGCGACGGCGTAGATTGATCAAAGTCTTGTTTTTGATTGATCTCCAATTTCCTGTCACTTTTTACACGAGAACAATGTTTCGGGATGTGGTGTGCTCATTGTTTTGGAGAGACTGCTCAGTTCCCTTCGTATGCAAAGTAAAATACCGACTGTTCATCATGGGCTCTGAGAGATAGCATTTATGATCACTTGGAAAGGCACAGTTTGATTCGTGATAGTCAGCATGGATTTGTGAGGGGTAGATCATGCTTCACAAACCTTATTGAATTCTTTGAAGAGGTGACCAAACACGTGGATGAAGGTCGAGCAGTGGACGTGGTATACATGGATTTAAGTAAGGCGTTTGATAAGATTCCCCACGGTAGGCTCATGCAGAAGGTAAGGAGGCATGGGAT
>NW_025981106.1:0-5449 GCF_021869965.1 Rhincodon typus | reverse complement strand
CATTCCTCAGACGACATGTCCATCCTGGGCCTCCTGCAGTGCCACAACGATGCCACCCGAAGGTTGCAGGAACAGCAACTCATATTCCGCTTGGGAACCCTGCAGCCCAATGGTATCAATGTGGATTTCACAAGTTTCAAAATCTCCCCTCCCCCCACCGCATCCCAAAACCAGTCCAACTCGTCCCTGCCTCCCTAACCTGTTCTTCCTCCCACCCCAAGCCGCACCTCCATCTCCTACCGACCAACCTCATCCCGCCCCCTTGACCTGTCCGTCCTCCCTGGACTGACCTATCCCCTTCCTAACTCCCTACCTACACTCACCTTTCCTGGCCCCATCCCCGCCTCTTCGACCTGTTTGTTTCCTCTCCACCTATCCTCTCCTCTATCCCTCTTCTATCCGCCTCCCACTCTCTCCCTATTTATTTCAAAACCCCCTTCCCCTCCCCCTTTTCTGATGAAGGGTCTAGGCCCGAAACGTCAGCCTCTCTGCTCCTATGATGCTGCTTGGCCTGCTGTGTTCATCCAGCCCTGCACCTTGTTGTCCCCCCAGAACATCACCCGGGTCTCAGAATTAACAGTCCAACAATAATACTATTAGGGCATTCCCTCCCCTAAAGTTCTCCAGGACGCTTAGGGTTGAGCAATAGATATCAACTTTACGAGTGATGTCGTCATTCCCTAAACAAAACAGACTTTTGGAGGTGTTCAGCCAAATGGTTCTGCAATTGTTTGTAACCTACATTAGAAAATTTCTGTTGAAAATAAGACTTTAGTATCCTTTCTTTGTGTCTCGGTTATATTATTTATCTATTCTAGATCTGAGTAGTGGAGAAAAAAAATCAATGCTTAACTGTTTCATTCATTTTATGTCATTGAGGCTGAGCTTTTAATATGAGATGTTTTTCTTGCATTACTGCAAAAACAGATACCCAAGCTGTGCAGGGAAGAAATATTACTGAGGATGAGGATGCTCAGATATTACGTCCACATTCAGAATCAGCAATCAGTCAACTTTGCTGACAGTGGCAAGTGACCACCTGCTAAGGACCTTTTTCTGTTAAATATTTGACCATTTGACAACTAGTGCAATTTTTTTTATTCATTCATGGGATGTAGATGTCATTGGCTAGGTCAGCATTTATTGTCTATCTCTAATAGCCCAGAGGACAGTTAAGAGTCAGTCACATTGCTGGGGTCTCCTGTCACATGTGGGCCAGAACAAGTGAGAATTGGCTGATTTCCTTTCCTAAACACCATTAGTGAGCCAGTTTTTTTTTTAAAATTTGATAATCGACATTTACATGGCCACCAATGCTATAATGCAGTGTTACACTACTGTCAGTTTTATCAAAAATTACGTGAACATTTGTATCATAAGCAATATTTTGTAGTAAAGGTCAATTATATTAAAGATCTCTTTCATCTTTGCTGTTCAGTATTAATAATGTCTGGAATATTTTTCCCGAAATGGCAGTGTGATTTATTGCTTCAGTAGTGTTACTACGTTAGGCGCTGTGAAAAACACTTGTACTAAGTTGCTTTAGGATCATTATAAGTAACAAATCTATCGAAAAGCCATCAGCGAGGGGGATTCAATCTATTAAAAACAGATTTCCTAACTGGCTAATAATGCAAGCCAAAGTGGGTTAACTTCTCCAACTTGAGCTGACGCTTGTGAGTTCCTAAAGCTTTATTTTCACTGTTTATGATTTTTAATGTTTTAACATTGGAACAAACTCCAGTTTCAGCTTGAGTTGATGTTATGAGCTAAAAACTTTATATCTGCAAGCTAGAATCCTGTTTCAATCCCTTCAATGTTATTATGGAGCACCAAACTGAGTTTTGTCCTGTGTTCAATGTATGGAAAGGATTATGTCATGACAAAGAACAGTGGCCCTGAATTTCTTACGATATATTGAACTTTTAAGTATAACATGTTCTTTAAAAGAAAGACATATAAACCAAAAGATGGCTGAGAATGTAAATTCAGTGACTTTCTGGAACATTCCTGTGAGGATTACTCAAAGTCTGACAGGAACCATGAAGTGAGAAATGAACTTCGGGACTGAAAACTTCAGAAGCAAATAAGACATTAAAAAGAACTGAACTGTGATCTTCCATGGCTAGAAAAGTAAGGAAGGGCTGATTAGCTCCTCTCAGCAGAAAACTATCTCCTGTGGTTGTGTCCCAGACTGGGTATTATATGAGTTGAAGGAAAAGCAGTTTTGGGTGAAAGACATGTTTGTGTTCTTGTGTATTCCTGAAAGGGTAAAACAGGGGACAAAAAACAACCATAACTCCTTGTTCTTGAATGCCGGCAATGCTAGTTGGCTACCTTGAGGTTTGAGCTCCATGCGCCAAAGTGTGCTGACAATTTCCATTAGAAATTGCACGTGTCTCTCTCTAATGGCTGAAAACAGGTCAAGTCAGTAAAGCCACAGTTGAAGCAAATTCCTTTCAAGTAACTGCAGAACCAAGAAGCTCCGAACAACTACTCAACTGCCAAAGTCAGCACTCCAAGAATCACCTACATTAACAGACATAAGATTTCACAACCTACTCATCATATAAAGCCAAGGATCCTTGTTTTTTATTCTTACTTTTTGGACTTTGCTCTCATTTCCAATTTTTATGCATGTCTGTCATATTTCGAAGCATCTAATAAACTCTTCCTTTAACTTGAAAAAGTCTGGTTAAATTGGCTCTTTTTTAAACATAAATATATTTGGATTGGGAAAAGATATCCAAGAGGAAAGTGATCCTTTCTAAATTTACCTTGTCGTGGCCGACAAAGGGAGGGATTGGAAAGATAGGCAGCCAGTTCATCTGTCCTCAATTGGATTCATAACCATTTGCGGGTATTCCATGCAAAATCAAAATGAATCGGGGCTCCTCATCCAGGGACTGGTCGTCATTATTAATAGCGTACTCCCGAATTAGATAAACCAATAAACTGAGGCTTTACCCACCCTCTGAGGTGAATACAGGAGATCTTGTGACTATTTGAAGAAGAGCAGAGAAGTCTTCCCTAGTGTGGTGGCCCATTAATTGTCCTTCAAGCAATATTTCTAAAACAGATTATCTGTACATCATCTTATTGTTATTTGGAGAAATTCGTTGTGTACAAATTGGCTGATGCTTTTTCTGTCACACTTCAAAAAATTTAATTGGCTATAAAGTGCTTTGGGACATCTTTAGCCCATGAAAAGCACCAGATCTTTAAAGAGAAAAAAATTAGAAGTAAATTTGAAAATAAACTGAAAACATGTGCATTTTTATATGTACTATACTGTATTGCAATTTTGTTCTAATTTTAAAATGTCCTTTTCAGGTATTACACCAAAATGGAAGGTCGAATTTCATTGAATACCCGAAGCACTGTAAGTAACGTTAGCACAGTTACAATGATCAAATATCTTATTAAATACTTGATTACTTTTGTTATTAATATTTGGGGTATTTCACAGCAGGAAGCAACTAAGAATAGGAGCTTCTGGTTGGATGTACCGTGGTATACTGGCTGTGTCATTTGGCAAGCAGTCTGCAGGTCTGGTATAATCAGAATGATGCAACACAATTGGGGGCTATTCAGCCTATCATGGCTGTACCAGCTCTTTTGGTAGAAATATTCCTATATTCCATTCCCCTTCTATTTTCTTAAATTTGAAAATATTTTCATTTAAACAGTTTTTTATCTCCCTTTTGAAAATTACTATTGAATCTTCTTCCATGACCCTTTAAGGATGTGCCTTGCATGTTCCATGCATGGACAGCAACAAACATTCCATTGGACAGACTGGAAGAAAATTGGCCGCAAGAGTACAGGAACACCAACTAGCAACAAAAAGACACGACCAATACTCACTCATCTCCATTCACATGGGTAAGGAGAACCACCAGTTCAATAGGGACAACACCAGGATCCTAGGACAGGCTGAACAGAGACAAGTATGGGAATTCCTAGAGGCCTGGTTCTCCACCAAGAAGGCCATCAACAAACACATAGAATTAGACCCTATATATACACCACTGCGAAGGAAAACTGGAAATGAGGAAATCAAATCCAACGGACCCCAGAGTTTAAATTCCAGGCGGGAAAGTACAATAGCGCTTCATTGCTGCACAGGCTGCACTGATGATGTTACCCAGCAGGGTAATGAAACGTCTGTGAACTAATGAACCAGCTCAGCGAGCAAGCCAACCACAGCATCCACAACTCAAGCTACAAATCTACATAAGAACCTTAGAATGCCTTGAAAATCATAACAACTCGCAGCTGATGGTTCTTTGGCCAATCACTGTAAGACTGTGTCCCCTGGTTACTGACTGTTCTGCTACTGGAAACCCTATCTCCCATTTCACTATATCAAAAATGTTCATGATTTTGAGCATCTTTATCAATTTTCTTAACTAATGCAAGTTCAAATCCTACCATGGCAGTGTGTGAATTTGAAATTACTTATCCAACAAAAAACTATAGAAATGTAAAGAAACCATTGAAAATGACCTTGAAAGAATTCGATTGTCATATCATTCCAATTGGTTTCTACTATCCTTCAGGAACAGAAACCTGCAGTTCTTACCAGGTCAATCTGGCATATGAGTCCTATTCAATACCAACATGATTGACTTTTTTTTTTAACTTATCTTTAACAGGGAATAGCAAGCCATTCAGTTTAAGGGATCAACTATTGATTCCATTTCTGCTCTTGATTACCAGCTGAGGTTGAAACAGACTATTTTAAAGCTTATTGGCAAATTTGACCCTGAACTGAGTATCAGCACAATCACTTATTTCCACTTCCAAAATATCATTGAGTTCCATTATTGCATCAGTGCACCTGCTGCTGAAACACTTTGTTAGCTTAAGACTGGACTTATTATAATGCTGTCATGTAGCTTGTGTGGCTGTGTTTAAACAAAGCTCCTGTGAAGTGCCTTCCAATGTTTTTTTACATTATAGACACAACAAATACAAGTTGTTTCTGTTCTGTAAACAACGGAAGCTTCAACACAGGGTTATCTGGATGTTAAAAAACAAAAACAGCTAACAATAGTTCTCACAAATGTGATCCTAAAATTAAAAAATCGAGGAAAGCTCCTTAATCCAACCAACACCACACAGATATGCTGCTGGATAATTAATTTACAACAGGGGAACAGGAGGCATGAGAATATTCCCATTCTCAAGCATGGTTAGGCTAAAGACAAGTGGAAAAGGGAGTTTGAAATGTTTATAGCTGTCTTCAGCTAAAAGCATGGTTTGATGGTCCTGATCCTTGAGCCCCTAAGGTGTAGATGACTTTTTAATTTAGTTCTTTCAATTAAAGAGAGGTCAATTAAGTACAGTGAACATGGTAAAAGAAATGATATCTGACAATTTTAAATTGAATTTGAATGTGAATTAAAAACCGAAAGAACTGCGGATGCTGTAAATCAGGAACAAA